>NC_056749.1:225474983-225679083 GCF_019279795.1 Protopterus annectens
TTTTTAAAAAAATATTTTTTGTTGAAAATAATATTATTAATATTATTACAATATCCGATGTGTGTATATATTCACACACACAAACATATATAGATATATATATATATATATATATATATATATAGATATATATATATATATATATATATATATATATATATAGCTAAGCTGGCCAGGTTGATCTCTTGTATGAAGACTTTTCTTTGTGAGTGTGTTAATTTAATTGTAATTTTTAAAGAGGTTGTTACTGATTGGTTGGTTACGGAGGGTTGATCGGATAAAAAAAAAAGGTGGTGGAATAGCGGTAATGTTCAGAAATACTCTGAATATCATATTGAATCCAATACAACCCCCTAAGGTCGCTAACATGGAGCTAATTGCCCTACAAATATGCCTAAATAAACATAAGACCATTAATCTCATTGTAGTTTACATTCCCCCAGGGAAAAACTTGGAAATCTTGGAAGTAACCCTAAACTGGTTAACCATAAACTACCCCCAAGAGACCATTATACTGGGAGACGTCAACATAGACTGGGCACAATTCACTGACCAAATTAATCCCCCACCCATTAACCTATATGGATTTTCCCAACACATTACTTCCCCTACAAGAATTGGTAATACTAAGCAAAAAGAAAGCACCATCGACTGGATTCTTACCAACAAAGATACTAATAACTATACCACAGGTACCCACCCCAATGATCTCAGCGACCACCTAATCACATACATAAGGAAGGACAAAATGGTTTTAATAAGACCTCCTATATATAGACTTATTAGAAATAAGAAAAAATTTCTTCCAGAACTTTTCCTAGACGAACTTAAATCCTGTAACTGGTCAAGCCTTAAGACACTTCCCCTAGATGAGAGTGTGGGTTATTTTAATGACACATTTCTAAAAATACTTGACTCCCATGCACCAAACCGCCTTATAAGATCAAAAATTCGCATAGCACCATGGCTAACTAAGGAAACTAAATCAAAAATTAAGCTTAGAGACCAAGCTTGGGAAAAGTGGCGATCCACGAAACTGCCCTTAGATCGTATTAAATTTCAGCAGCTAAGGAATATTACTAAGTCACATATCATCCAAGATAAAAAAACTATTACTGCCACCTACAGGATAAACATCAGAATAACCCTAAAAAGTTTTGGGCTGGTTTTAATAACCTTCTTCACTCTGGGAAACCCTCTACTCCTACCCCTTCTAAACTTACTGGTAAAGACCCAGATGAAATAGCCAATAAGTTTAACTCATTTTTTACTGAGACCATCCAGTCCCTAGCCGGCAAGTTACCTTCCTTCTCACCTTCCTCAACTAATCCTACCCCCCTCACAGCCAATTCAGCTGGTAAATCTCCACCTGCCTTTAACCTTCAACCAATCTCAACCTCCTATATTAGCTCCCTATTAAAGAAACTTAAACCATCCAGCTTATCAGCCGATCGACTCCCAGCTGAATACCTACAAATAGCATCAGAGGTTATAGCCTATCCTATCTCCATCCTGATAAATAGAAGTATTACTGAGTCTAAAATCCCCACAATGTGGAAGATATCATATGTCATCCCACTTCACAAGGGCGGTGCCTCCATGGAAATATCCAATTTTAAACCTATAGCAATAATGTCCCCAATAGCAAAAATTATGGAAAGATGTGTTCATAAGCAACTCCTCCACCATCTAACCCTAAATAATCTTTTGTCTAACACCCAACATGGCTTTCGCCCCCATCACAGTACAACCACTGCCCTTCTCTCCTTTGTTGACTCAGTCAACTGTAACCGTAATAATAAACTAATTACCTCTGCGCTCTTTCTGGACTTATCAAAAGCTTTTGATATGGTTAATCACCAAGCACTGCTCCATACCCTGAAAACATTTCACCTTGACTACTCAGCCCTAAGCTGGTTTGAAGACTACCTGTCAGGGAGACAACAAGCTGTCCAGTGGCAAAGCAAGCTATCTCAATTACTACCAAACACCATAGGAGTTCCCCAAGGGTCTATACTTGGTCCCCTTCTTTTTTCTGTATTTATAAATGATCTTTATACAGTAATCCCAATTCAACATGCATTCAATATGCAGATGACTCCACCCTGATCTGCTCCGACGCCTCCCTCCATAATCTCCAAGTAATTACCCAAAACTGCTTTGCTGCAATAGAAACATGGTTCATTGAGAAGAAACTTATCTTGAATCCAACAAAAACTAAGCTACTACTAATTTTCCCCACCTCAGCCTCTTCCTTAGCACAACACCCTACACTTACTAATAATACGACCTTCCGAGTTCAGTCTACAAATGGTACCATCATAGAGCCCGACACTAATGCCAAACTACTTGGAGTAACTATCGATCACAAGCTCAAATTTGACATGCACATTAGCCAAACTATAAAAATGTAAACAAAAACTAGGCTCTATGTATAGAATTAAAACTTTCTAACCCCTACTACCACACTAACCATTGCACGTACACATCTTCTCTCCACCCTACTGTATGCCTCCCCAGTATTCTCCTTCCTTAATAAAGCTGAGCTCAACAAACTCTCTATGACTTATAATCATATTGCCAAATTTGTAACAGGAGAACTGCATCATACTCATCACTGCCTAAACCTAAAAAACTAGCCTGGTTAGAACTCCCAAATCTTCTTAAACTTAATCAACTTACTGAAGCATTTAAAATAATCAAGGAACCACATAAAACCCCCTCTTTAAACAAACTGTTCATCCCCTATTCTAATCTCAGATGCCTTAGATCCTCCAACAGTGAACTAATACAAACAATCAAAACTAATAACTTAGGTGGGGATGCTCTTTATGCCAATTCCATTGGAAAACTATGGAACTCCCTTCCCAGTGACCTAAGACTAACTACCTCCCTGAGCAAGTTCAAAAGCAACCTCAAATCTTTCCTAAAAGAGCATTGGCTATGTTCCTGTACCAAACCTGACTAATCCTAAAAATACCAATACTACCTATACTATCTCCCGATGCCTTTTTTCTCTCTCTTTTTTACTACTGCTGTTCTAAACTATAGTACAGGATCTCCTCACTGTAACACCCCTAGCTATGAACTTCCACGAGCATATAACTCGATATTTCCTTACCGATATATGGAGCCTATAATATCAGCTTTGATAATGTCCAAAGATCATATGTTTTTATTAATCTACTTATCATATGAATTACTTAAGTTATAGCTAATTTTTAACATGATGTCTCTTCATACTAGAAAATCTAAAAACTGTACATATGTAACTCAAACCTAAACCTTGTCTCAATTATGTATATGTTTTCCTTTTTTGCCTGGAACTTTTTTGCAACTGTTATGTCTTTACTTCGTACTACCTTACCATGTTATTATGAAATTGTTGAAATGTCAAACCTAAACCTTGTCTCAACTATGTATATGCTTTTCTCTTTTTTCCCTGAACTTTCATGCAACTGTTATGTTGAAACTTTTTATATCTTACCATGTTATGCTGCCATTTTTGAAATGTAACTTAAAACCTGTTGTACTGTGGAGCTTTTCTCCCCGGGTCTCTGCTGAAAAGGGATATGTATCCAGTTGGACTAACCCGGTAAACAAATGTAAAATAAAATAAATAAATAAATAAATCTGTGCTGCTGCAGTTAAGCTTCTTCCTTGGAAAGGGATTTCTAGACTGAAAAGTGAGTTCTTCCTTGTGGTCTTCTTTCAGATTAAACCCTTTTGTATTTTAGTTATATTTGCTTATTTTTAAAGATTGTGGTGTGCACATAATGCAGTAAGTTTTCACCTAGTCTTCTCTCTCCCCCTTGCTCTGCTACTTATTGGTATGTGCTCTACCTTTAAGTCAGTAGCCACAGCAACTGATATCAGACTCTGGCAGTATTATTTGCCACCCGATGCTTACTGTGTTATTGCCTCTGCCAGCTCACAATTGTGCAAATGTTGTTTCTAGTTTTATTGTGGTCTTACTTCCTTCCTTATATGAAAAGCAGACTTTGTTCTGAATTACATGTTTTGTTGCTGTGAACTCCTGCAGTATTCCATTGGAGACCTGATACTTACTGCAGTCCGATTTGGGTTTTCCCTTGTTCTAATTCTTCCCCCCAAATCTCTGTTTCTGAAGTTACCTCAGTTTTCGTGTTGGTCTTTGGTCCTACCCGCTCCATTCCCCCTCACTGCGTTTGGGCACACTTCGCTCCCCTACCCTACCACCATTCCCTGCCCTATACTATATATCTCCTCTCCCTGTTCATAACCTTCAATCTAATCCTTTCCTTTCTTAACTTGCACTTCCCCTCTCCTTTAACTTCCTTCTATCTCTGACATCACTCCACTCCTCCCTTTCAGCTAACAAAGTCCTTTCCCTTATCAATTTTTCTCTGCCTAAAGTAGTAGAACTCTAACTCTGTATCCTCATTACCTCAACTCTGTATTATAACTTGTCTTTTCTCTTTTGACCTAAACCTTCTCTTAGTAGCTGTCCTACTCCTCTCCTTTTTCTGTCTTGTCTTTCCCCATCCTCTCATAGTACTACTTCATTTTTAGAATGTTACACATCTACACCTCCACTGGTCCTTCTCTTGCTCTCATACTTGGAACTCCTTTCATGCAACACTTTCTTCTAAGTATCTCTCTCCTATCCTAACTGACTTACCTTCTAACTTACTCACTCTCCATTCCTTTGAAATTAATCCCTCCATATTCATCCAGACAAACCCACTTACTGTGAAAATCAAACTTGTCCTTTACTCATCACATCCCTTAAAATTCAATCCCAAGTACCTAACTTTATGCTCTGTTATTCCGTTTTTAACACACTTCTCCATTTCCTCTGGTGACATCCACACTAACCCCGGTCCTCTTGACACTAACTCTACTAACACTCTCTCCTCCCTTCCCCCTTCTCCCCCCTCCAAACTTTTAACACTCTTTTCTTTGAACATACACAGCATTCTTTGTAAAGTTACTGAATTCCACTCTTGGATTGCTCTTCACTCCCCAGATATAGTAACTTTAACTGACATGTAGCTTAAACTCCACAACACTAACAAAGAAATCACTCCCCCTTGTTGTAACATCTTCAGTCTCAATAGGATCCATACAAAAGGCTGAGAAGAAGCTATTCTCCATACCAGCCATCTTAACTTTTTCCAGTCAGCATATCCCTTTTAGCTTTCAACCAGCTTAACTCTTACTAGTCAGCTGTCATCTTAACACACACACATCACATACTTGTCACATTTTGTATTCCACCAGGAAATAATATTCCCATACTTGAACAAATATATATATACATAGATATGTACAAATGAACAAATACTCTCCTGGTTAGCTCACTCCATATTTAATGAAAACTGTACACCTATGTGATGTCAGCATTGACTGGCTAACACTCACCTCTTATTCCACTAACTCTTCCATAAGTCTTCATGGTTTCACTCAGTGTATCACATCCCCTACTCATCATAGTAATTCTTCTAACTCTGGCACTATTCTTGACTGGATCCTAGTCTCCAATTGTAACCTTTAATACAACCCCAAATCGCTACCTGATTCTCTTAGTGACCATACTCCAATTTGCATACAGAGATATACTTTACAACAGTGTAAGTCACGCACATATACAACATTGTAGTCTAACTTTAACTCTGATGTTTTTAACAACGCAAGTCCTCCTTAAACTGGTCTATGCTGTTTCACCTTCCCTTGAATAAGCAGTGTACAAATTCAATACTATATTCCTTGAAACACTTCACTCCCTAGCTCCCCCTAGGAAAATTAGATTAAAATCTCACTCTGCGCCATGGCTGTCCAAGACTACTCGCTCTCTAATGCTGAATAAAGATAAGGCCTGGAAACACTGGCTCAAATTTAAAACCCAGGATTACCTTCAACACTACAAGCATCTCTGTAATCTCAATAAAAAGCATATAATCACTGACAAGAAAAACTTTACCAAAACCCCCTGTCAAGCCCCCACAAAAATCCTAAAAATTTTGGACAATGTAAATAAAATTCTAGACCCTGGTAACCCTAGCTCCCTCTAACCCCTGCCCTAAAAATAGTCCCCTTGAGAAGGCCTCCATTTCTAACTTTTATTTCATTGAGTCCATCACTAATTTAATCCATAATAGTAACACCTCTAACTTCCCGCATTCCCCTCCTCCATCTACTCAAACTGCTACTTTCTCACTCAAACCCATCCTTACTACCTTCATAAAAATCTCTTCTCAGCAAACTTGCTGCTAGCTCTTTAGCTTACCCCTGTCTCCATTATTAACAGGTCTGTCCTTGAATCTTATGTCCCTTCTATCTGGAAACAGTTCTGTACTATTCCCATCCATTAGGGTGGGCAACTCCACAGACTCTTCTAATTTTTTACCCATAGCTATTCTTTCTCCCCTCTCAAAGTTAATAGAAAAATGTATCCATATTCAACTTCAGGACTACCTCTTGCAGGAAAATCTACTTACACCTGCACACCATGGCTTTCACTCTAACCATAGTACTACCACTGTTCTAATAACGTTTACTCAATCGCACAAGCTAGAGATAAACTTGGCTCCTGTCTTTTTCTTAACCTCTCCAATGCTTTTGACACCGTTTCCCATCCACTACTTCTTACTAGACTTGCTGACCTTAATATCTCCAACCTTACTCTTACATGGTTTTCTAGCTACCTCTGCAACAGACAGCAGTCTGTCAAATGGCTCTCTTCCTTTTTCTTACTCCCTGTCTACACTGGTGTACTCCAAGGAGCCATCCTTGGACCGCTACTGTTAAACATTTTCACTAAGAGTCTCCATACCTCCTGTTCCCATGCCACTCTCGTACAATATGCTAATGACTCCACTGTCATCTTTACCTCTGAAAATCTCTCTGACCTCCACTTGCTTACCCAAAACTCCTTTCACTCAGTTGAAAAATGGCTTACTAACAATCAGCTTATATTCAACTCTCAAAAAAACTAAACTTCTCCTATTTTTAACAATGCCCCTTTTCCATCATAAAACATCATTTACCATTACATCACTTAACACTGTCATAAATGTTGAACCACACATTAAGCTACTGGGTGTAATCATAGATGACCAACTTAAATATGATTTGCATGTTTTAAACTGTATAAAAAAGACATCAAAAACTTGGGCTGCTTTACAGAAATAAAAAATACCTTACAATTGACTCGACTTTTTCTTGCCTACTCCTTTCTCCTTCCCACTCTTCTCTATGCCTTCCTATCTTGACCAATCTACAATCCTCTCTAAAGACGAGCTTGAACTTGTATGCAACAAAGTTGCTAGGTTCATTGCTTACCAACCCTACAACTCTCACCACTGCCTTTCTCTATGTACTTTACACTGGCTAGAAATCCCACATTTACTCTTGCTCCCCCACTGTCCATGATTCACTGTATCCTTAATTCCTCCTCCTGTCCTACCATCTCTTCCCTTATGTCCCTTTACTCCCCCTCCCACTCTCTTCGGGGCTCTTATCAGTCTCTGTTATCTATCCAGAATCTAAAAACAGCTATGGGACAACATTTATATAGCTGCTTAATTGCAATAGCCTGGAACAAACTTCCAGCGAACATTAGAAATTTGCCCTTTAGCTTTAAAAAACTATTAAAGGAAACCCTACAAAATTCCTGGATTTGTACTTGTCAATAGCCTTGCTTAACTTCCTTCTGCCAACTGTTTGTCTACTTACTTCCTCTTCCTACTCTACTCATTTTAACTCCTCCCTTTTTCCCCCTGGCTTCATGCTCACTCCCCCCATATCTATTTTTTTCTGCCTCCTGTGTCCATCTTGTAACCCTTTCTACTATCTTGGGCTCCTTCGTCTGTACTTAAACTGACATTTTATCACATCTCTGCTGATTTGTATTTTATATGTAATCGAATTTCTAAGATGTATAGTATGTATTTAGTAATTCTTCTGTATTACTAGGTTTGCAACTGTTTTGTAACTTTATTTGTAATTGTTCTGTATGGGGCTTCCCCCAGGCCTCCTCTGAAAGTAGGCTATTGCTCAGTTAGACATTGCTGGTCAACAAATGTTAAGTAAATAAAAAGATCCATGGATTTTATTTACCAATTTTATACAAGTTCACATCCGGTATAGGTATTAATACGTTTGGCAATTCAGTTGAATTACTCAGGGGAGGTTTGGCAAAGCCAGCTGAAGAAGGTTTATTACCTGCAAATATTACTAAGAGCGCAAAGCTTTTTATTACCACTTTTACTTTAGGAAGCTTGGTTATTAATTGTTTTAGGAAGAATTGGAATGTTTTTCTACGCATGGGCATTTTTCCAAAATGATGGGGACAGTCCACATAATAGTTATTATTGGAGGAAACTAAGAAATTGAATAGTAGAATATCGGGTATAGTGAAATGTGGGCATTGTTCCCAATGCAAACATTTTATCAGCAGAAAGCCACTAAGTAACTGGTGTGGAATGGCAAAACTCAATAACTCCTCGGCTAGGACAGTGCAAAAAGTTTATTCCAAGAACGAAATAAAAGCACTAGAAAAGGTTCTGAAGAAGTCTGCATTGGTCAGATGAAAGCGCTTGACCTGGAGTGTTTTTAGTTGTTCTTTTATTTCATTCTTGGAATAAACTTTTTGCACTGTCCTAGCCGAGGAGTTATTGAGCTTTGCCATTCCACACCAGTTACTTAGTGGATTTTACGTTGTAGTTGTTTTGGTGATTTTATCAACAGATGCCGTTATTAATGGAATTAAATTTAAAATGTATGATCTTTTTAAATTTAAAATTTATCATTTTAATTGTGACTAAGTGTTTATGTTGCTTGCTGTAGCGACTGCTTTGCATTTTATGTAGGAAAAACTTTAAGAAAATTAAAGGAAAGAATATAGGAACATCAGCAGGACACTAATAAGTTTAAAATTACTAATGTGCTGTATAAGCATATTGTTGATTACCCCACACATTCTTTTAAATATGTAGTTTTAGAGCAAAAGAAGAAAGACCTGAGGGGTTGTCTTTTTAAAAGATCATTTAGATAAGTCAGAATTAAAATGGCACCTAGTATTGAATGCCATGTATCCTCCTGAGCTTAAACTAAAATTGAGACGTCTAGAAATATGAGAATGTTATTTTGGGATAGAATGAATAACAGTTTTATTATTTATTATATGCTTTTAAATTGGTTGTACATGATTTTTTTAATGTTTAAAATTTTTAATTACTTTGTGTATTTGGCTGATTTTAAATGGTATTTGTGCTTAGGACTGAGTTGAGTTAGTTTTGATGAAGTGTCTAAGTTTGGAAACAAAAGCGATAAACTTTTAATAAAGTATTTGGATTTACTGCTTATTTATATTTGCTTTGATTTGACTTTGGCTCCACACAGGATTGTCTTTGCTAAAACTGAAGTGTCTTAGTGTTGCTATGTATTCCTTTGCACATCGAGGTATTGCACTTTGTAGAAAACAGTGTGTTTACATTGTTGTAAAATCTTTTGGAATGCCTTTTACTAACTGTTTTATTTACTTTTTGCTTGTAAATATTTTTAGAGCTTTTCTTCCTAGGCCTCTGCTGTAAATTCATCTTGCATGGTCAAATTAGATTTTTCCAGTAAACAAATGGAAATAAAGTTGATTACAATCCAAAATTTGTATTGCATCTTTTTAAATTGGCTGTAGGTGTGAATGTGTGCACGTGTGTGGTATGGAAGAACAACTGTGGCAGGGCTAGCCCCACCTGGTGGTGTGAACATTGGCTCTAGATTGTCATGGTTGATGTCACATCCTGACCCCATGTGCAAGAATAGGAAAAGGTGGATTTGTGGATAGATGGGATTACAGCATAGAATTCCCACATTATTATTAGAGTTAATGCTCTAAATCTCTCTCTCATCGTGAGACGGTCATTACTTGTTTTGTTTGGTGGGTTTGTTGTAAAGAAGGTGGGTTTCTTTTACTGTTTTCCTATTTATAAATTCTGGTGATTTTCTTGCAACTTAAGGTAGAGTGTAGATTCTGACTTGCTCTGTAGTCGGATACAACTTTTTAAAATATGGCTAAAAGAAACCCATAAGAAAAAATAAAGAAAATATATTTACATATTTTATATGATTTTAGAAAGGGTTGGGTGTTTGGATAGTCTTTTGGTATGGGTGTATTTGCATACTTGCATTGTCTCAGTGAATGTATGCATACATGCTTTTATACTGCTTATGCTCGTCTGTCTGCCATAAGCAGTCATCCCTGCAAAATTCTGTCTTGAAAAGAATATGGAATCGTGTGGGATATACAACAGAGCTTTGTGCCTTTCTGAATCAGTATTAGATGTGAGATCTGCACTGGTTCCCCACAGGTCAAATGTACTTTCACAAATAATTGCCAGGAGAGAATGTACACAAAGTGGGTACACCCAAATGTTGTTGCTGACTTTTGCAATGACATCTCTTTAAATCTTTTGTCATGTTAAGTATACTTGCTTTTCTGCTTTTAGTTGTGCACTCTGCAATATCTGGTGGTTGTTGTGGTCTGGTGAACTTCCATTTATTTAACTGTACACTGATGCAGGTTTCTGTAGTATTGTTCAGCCATTTGCAAGGCATTATCCAGAACATTCAACACGCTGTGTGACGCAGGGCTATAGGTGATAATGTTCTTTCCCACAGAGTAAGACAATTTGCAAACTAATTCAAGTATTTTCCTTTGTTTCCATACTGCCTTGAAGTGAGTGTATTTTGAGAAAATAGAACACTTGCATCTCCATCAAAATGTGCCTTATTATTCTGTCTTGTCATAAATGTTTATCTAGTCTAGGTGACTTTTGATATGAAACAATGCAATATCTCTAACGTAGCATATCTTTTGATTTTGTTAGCAGCTGTTTAATTGAAAGTGTCTCCATGGTAGCCAACTATGTTTCTGCATTTCATTCAGCTGACACTGCTTTTTATGTCGTGTAGTCTCAGATGGCCATTTGCATTGTTCAGTGCCAGGTTTGGTGTTTTTAATCAGCCATCTCCTGTTCCCATACTTTTGCAGCTGTGACTCTCCTGCTCAAGGCAGTGCCACATCTATAAGTCATGGAAGACTGAATGCATAAGGGATTGTAAGCAACGAGCATTAGCAGTCTGCCCAATGGCATTTATGTTATAAGGCTATGATCTGCACTGCAGATCTAAACAGTTTTGTGGCTCTTGTATCAGTTCAAAGGGCTTTATAGCTGCACCTGTGTATTTTCTGAAATGCTGTGCAAAACTGTGCCTGTCTAACATCTGGCTATTATGAATGTATTGTGCTTTCTTTACTATAAGTTCTTATAACTGCTCAGGCATGGCTAGGAGGAGTGAATGGAATTCAGTTAATGTACTAAAAACTACATAAGAATGCTAGACATTTAAAACAGTTACTGCATGCATAGTTCAGATGGATAATGTGTGTCAGAATATACCTTAATTTAGTGTTTTATATTGCGTTTAATTGTGTAAAATGTACAGACTGAAGTGGGACATGGCCTTAGTGGTTTAGCAGAAATGACCAATTTTTTATTCATATTTGTAGGTGCATATGTTGGTACTAGGCTATCGGCCATAGGGCCTATACAAGCCTAGCCGTAACAATTCCCTGGCTATTTCTTCCCACACTATTTACTTCCCTGGACCCCTGTCTAGCAGAGCGACTGACGTGATCCCTGGGGTGAATTTCCTTTCTCCCATCCAATCGTCAAGGTTCCTTTTGAAGAGGCGCTCTGCTTGACATGTATGAGCAGTCTATTCCCAAGTCTGGGGAGTCTCTGGGTCAGGAACCTATCCCTCCAGCATGTTTTGTTTATTGTGATGACAAGGTTTAGATTCCTGGAGCGTGTGGCTCTGAGGGATTGGGATTTCTTTAAGTGTAGCATGTCCAACAGCTCTGGGTTTGACAGAGCCTTGTATGTTAAGCAGAGATCGCTTCTTGAGTAGATATGCGACAGAGTGTAGCTGGAGTTTTTTAAGGCGGTCAGCGTAGAGCATCTGTTTTAGGCTTGTGATTCTTTTAGTGGGGTATTTCTGTGGCCTTTCCTATTGTTGCAATTGTCTTGAGAGGTACATACCAAATGGGGTGTTGTATTCTATAATGGGTCTAATGAGGGATGAGTACAGTGGGACAATGACCTCCTTTTTTCTGGATGAAAAGCTATTAGTGATGAGGTGTGCCACATAGAAGGATTTCCTGACTGTTGTGGCGATGTGGTTATCGAAGGTGAGACCACTGTCTACCTGTGTCCCTAAGTCTCTTATCACAGTTTCGGTGTTTAGTGTAATGCCATCTATGTGGTAATTCATGGGTACATGTTTTTCCCAAAGGGGATAACTGTACATTTCTTGGTATTGAGCTTGACTAAGATATGAGTATCGGGAAAGAAGATGAAAAAAGAAATAACTGGGTGCTAACAGCTACATCAGATTTACACATTTGTATGGTATAGCAATTTATACATTAATATATATTTTTTATATTAATGGTTACAAACATTTGCTTATTGTTTTTACTATTTTCATTTGTCTTTGTGTGTTGGATGTGATCAATTGTTGCAACAAGATGTGGGAGAAGGCAGGTGGAACTGCATCAACTTGCAGCTAAAGATAAAAAAGATGATACATGTGGTATCTTACCCTGTTATCTTCTTTGTTGAACAGTCATACAAGGATAATATGATGCATCAGGTACGAGCTTGCATCATTACGGCAAATTTGCCATTGATATGTGACTTCTATATATGATAGCTGCAGTGTTTGTCTTATTCGTGTGTAGATTATGAAAAAAATGTTTTCCGTATTTGTGGCAGTCTCTCAGTAAGTAAGCAGTAGGCATGTCAAACTGCTGGATGAAGTTTTATTTTTGAAACTTAAATCTGGATAGTCAATCCTGTGGGTACTGGGTGTGCATCTCTTATTGTTGCTGTGGTATTGGAACTTGTCTACAAAAATGTACATAAAATTGATAGTTACTACCAGTTGTAGAATCAAGACGGTTGGTTTAAATGTTACTGCTTCAGCCACTGCAAGGATCTATATGTACTGAACACTTTTCATGGTGGTTTGTATGGCTCTTCTACTCCATTGTTCCTGTGGATGAATTTAATAGCCACCTTTCCCCAAGGTCATATAGGGAGAATTAATTAATGGACTAGTAAAACTATTAACTGCAGTACTCCTTGTAATGGGAGTAGTGTTGCCAAATGCATTAACAATTTGTGGTTAATCATCATGGTGTTTTGTGCTTCAACCACTTTTTAGTGTGCAGTGGCCTGATTTTTTTTGTGCTACTGTATCATGAAACAATTTTACTTCTGTAGTTGTGGGTGTTGAATGTGGGGGGAGATGCATTGCTTTAGATAAAAACACTTGCTTTTTTCCTTTATTTTGAGTGATTTTGTTTTCACCCTTGTTAATTACTCTTTCTGTAGAGCTTGTTCACATTTGTTTCTGCTAGATCTGTTAGTAAGCATTTATAATTGAGATAAAAAAAGCTTGTATATCTGTGCTCATAGGGGCCTCTGGAGAGGATCTAGAAAATGCACCTACCTGGACTGTTTCATTGTAATTTTGTCATCATTTTCAAAGTCTCTCATATGCTGTCCTGGTCATTGTGCATGACAATTTAATAAGAGTAGTTCCTCAAATAAGGCAGGTTTTGAATATTTTTTGAATGCTCAGGAGTAATGTCTACCTTAGTAAAATTGACTAGAATGTTTTGAAAAATCGGCTTGAAGTGATGTGTGACATCTGTATGGGACAGCTGCAATGTGCGTCTTATTTAACTGTATTGGCTTTAAGGCTTTGGTAATGCATTTTCTTTAAACTATGCAAGTGCAACCAATGAACTCTGCCTTATTGCACTTTGTCACCCATAGTGCCTGTGTTTATTTCATATTGTGTGTGATTTTCTGAACTTTAAATGTGCCGTGTGTGTGTGTGTGTGTGTGTGTGTGTGTGTGTGTGTGTGTGTGTGTGTGTGTGTGTGTGTGTGTATGTATGTAGGCATGTATTTTTTTCTTTAAGCATATGGTAGCACATTATGAATTTTAAAGATCTATGCTGAGAAACCTGCTAGTAGTAGGTCCCTTTAAGCAATGCTTAACTCCCTGTGTACTTGGAGGGCAGTCCAGCTAGTTGTGATCAGTTGTGACACCATGTTCAAGATGCCTTCTGCCCACTGTCACTCAAGACTAGAAGCTGTCATGTCTGCCTCATAGTTACTTTATAGTGTTTGATGCATTATGATGTAGGTGAGGCATTAATCTCTTGAATACTTACCTAGTATTTATTTATTTATTTATTTTTGGCATTTTATTTTCTTGTATATGATTTTTTAACCATAGGTAATCTGGTAAAGATTTAAGGTATGTAAAAGTATGAGGTATTCTGCATTTATCTTTTCTTTCCCATTGGACAACCATGTTTTTGTTTTCTGTGTGCTTTTTGGCCCTCCTCTCCTGGTATGTTTTGGAATTTCTCGTGTCAGGACATTGTTTACTTTTTTTGCACTTCACTACACCCCACAGCTGACCATAAACTGCCACTGGTGTTTTTTCTTGCCCACCAGGTCTATATCACACCCTGGAATTATCCTGACATCACAGTGCAGTTTCATGTTGCTGGGGAGAGTTACTTTGGTCAGCATGCAGTGGGGGGTCTGCAGTATTTCATCCCCCCTGTGCAGTAACTGAGCCAATATCCTCTACCTTTTCCCACTTAGGAAAACATCCCCTTCATGCGTGCCCACCATCCACCAGAGATGTAATACAAGGAGCGTCCAAATGTGTACCCTCGCCCCTAGGATAGGCATGCCCATCTTTCCCTTACCATGGCTCAGTCTTCTGAGATGCTTGTTGAACCTAGGTCACCTAGACCATAGTCAGGACTTTATTCCCTGTATGACACTGCTCAGAAACTTAAACTGCTTATTTTTTCATCTGCGAAGACTTGCTAGGCACAATTGTTTCTTCAGATTGAACCTGATAACTTTGATTTTACTAAGTGATTTTTCTTAGCTGCCTAGTGTAAAACTGAAAACTGATTGATCTGAGGATTACAGAAAGAACTGTGTTAGCATCCTTGTATATGCACATAGGTAAGGCAGCTCATCTTTATGGATCCATAAATAACTGCATGCAGGTATACTGTTTTCTAGAAAAAGTACGCTGCATCTACACTGACTGACTGTTCTAGCTGTCATTTCCTTTTATTTGTCTTTTGCCTTTGTGTACCGCATTTGGTTTATTCTTTGCCATACACTGTGAAAGTTCATTTTACCTGTTCACTACACTCTCTCTGTATTGTAGTATTTTCTTATATCAAGACTGCAGTTTTTTACCTGTTTAGTCTGTTGTGCAAGGCATCTTCCTCCTCATTTTTAACTTGCTGTTACTAATATTACTACATTATCCTCTTATGATTTCTTTGGGGTTGTACCATTTACCCTTTTCAAAAGTCTTCCAGAGAGTATGTGGTCAGTTTATTCAGACTAGTTGCAAAACACTTTGAGGGCGGCCACAGTGGTGCAGTGGTTAGCGTTACCGCCTCACAGCAAGAGGTTCTCCGGTTCGATTCTCTGCTGGTGGTGCCTTCTGCGCGGAGTCTGCATGTCCTCCCTGTGGTCACGTGGGTTTCCTCCGGGTGCTCCGGTTTCCTCCCACATCCCAAACACATGCTGTAGGTGGATTGGACACTCTAAATTGGCCCTAGGCATAAGAGTGTGTGTGTGCCTTCTGTGGAAGGTTGGGCGCCTGGCCTGCAACTCAACACCGTAAAACTCCACTGCCAAACATGAGCAGACAGGTGATCCGCTGTGGCAATCCCTAACCGGGAAAACCCTAAAGAAGAAGAAGAAGTTGCAAAACACTTTGACTCCATTTCATTCATTGTTTTGTTTTGTTTTTTTTTGTTTTTTTTATTATATTTGAATTGTTTTTACCAGCTTTCAGAAATGCATACAGTAGTCCAGATGTTGCTGTATAAGCACTTTATATGGTCTAAATGAATCTTCCTTTCCCTTGAATGTCTTCTGAAGATGTATCCTAACAGCATGTTGCCTTTGGTTACTAATCTTTCACATTGTGTTTTTCTGTACTGCCATTACTACTCTTAGCCCATTTCTTTCACTGTTTTGAGTTTTGCCCACAGTATCCAGTAATCCTCTTTTGGGGTGTTATCCTGTAAATGCAGATGCATGCAGTCATTTGGATGGCTCAGTGGTGAAGTGCTAGCATTGTCGCCTCACAGCAAGAGGTTCTCCAGTTTGATTCTTGGCTGGAGTGCCTTCTGGGTGGAGTCTGCATGTCCTCCCTGCATTCATGTCGGTTTTCTTTGGGTACTGTTGTTCCCTCCCACGTTACAAAGACTGTAGTGTTTCTCCCCGGGCCTCCATTGAAAATTGGCTTTGTTCCAAGTCAGACTTTCCTGGTAAACAAATGTTTGTTTTTATTTATTTTACACCCCCACCCTTTACCCCCTGGCCCATTCTGTACTGTAGCCCTAATGTCATCTGCAGGGATACTGAAGTTTTTTCACAGTGCCTGGTGCTGTGTTCGCGGTTCTGCCAAACCATCATTATAGGTGACTCCATCTAGATAGACTAATCCCTGTGATACACATTTATTATTGGCAAATATACTCTTAAGCCTGTTGTGTTCTTGTGGTGTAAGGGCTTGAAGAACTTTTTTGTTTTGTTGTATTGTGGCTTCTTTGGGCAAATTTCCTTACCTATTATAGCAATAACCAATGATGTGGGTGTGGCATATTGAAGATTTATCCGTGGTTGGTTTGGTTTAATCATGATGCTATATCCCTGGCACTGCATCACACCTTGAGCCATCTTGAAGACAAAAGTTGCTATGTACGTATGCTGTTCTTAGACTTCAGCTCAGCCTTCAACACTGTAGTTTAGACCTCTTCTGTGGTACTAAGTCAACTAGGCATAGAAAATACACTTTGCAACTGGATCTTGACTTTCTGACTGACAGGCCCCAAACCATACAAGTTGGCAAGAACCACTCATGATCCATCACCTTGAACACAAGGGTCCCACAAGGTTGTGTACTAAGTTGACTTCTCTTCACAATACTGACCCATGAGTGCTCTGCAAAACATCAGACAAACCACATCATCGTTTGCTGATACCACTTGATCGGCCTTATCAGAAATGATGACAAGGGGGCATACAGAGAGCGAGTGAACCAACTCACCAGATGGTGCACCAACAACAACCTAGCACTAAATTTTGACAAAACAAAAGAATCTTTGACTTCAGGTGGAAGCAAGGGTCCCACTCACCCATCATCATCAGTAGTATGGCAGTGGAAATGGTAAAAAGAACCAAATTGCTAGGGGTGCACATCTCAGTTGACCTCAGTTGGGCAACACACAGCTCCAACCTTGTAAAGAGAACCCAAGAGTTGCACTTCCTCCGGAGTCTACGCAGAGCAAAGCTTCCCTTCCAAATCCTCACGACCTTGTACAGGGCCACAATCAAAAGCATACTATCAACATCACAGTCTGGTATGGAAACTGCTTATACACAGACCGCAAGGCATTAAAGAAGGTTGCAAAGCAGGCCAGGAAAATCCAAGGATCAAACCCCCAGTCCTTACAGGATTTTTACTCTTGCAGATGCTATGGCAGGGTCATGAAACTGATAAGGGACAAGTATCATCCCACACACAGATTGTGCCACCTCCTTTTTACAGGGAACCATTATAGCAGCATCAGGTGTAGAACACAAAGATTCAAGAGTAGTTTCTTTCCACAAGCGATCAGACTATTGCACAACTAGCCTTAATGTCAACACTCCCTCAGTTCGTGAGAGCATCATAATGTGCAATATGATTGTCTTTACTGTCCCAAAATTAAATTATTCTATTTAAGTTATGCAATGTGAACTAAATTATTACTTGCACAAATACTGGAACTGTGAATTCTGCTGTGCTGCTATCCTATCTTAGAAATGATGGGTAAGTTATCGGTGTGTGTATTTATGTCTGTACCGTCTAGAATTTCTTCTGTTTTATGCTTCCTTCACCCTCTTGTGAAAACTGTTTTCAGTGTGCACGAGCCTGAAGCAGCAAAATTTCATCTAGTGATGCATTGTATTTGTTGATCTGAATTACAGTAAAATTTACTTTGACTTTAGGCAGTATGTCACTGGTTTAGTAAGCAATCAAGGGAGAAAGGATGATTTATAGTACCGTGCAAGATAAATGGGGATGAAGTGCAAAACAAAATGTGTTTATTGTATGCCAGAGTCTTTGCAGACAACAAGAACTACAATTTGCTTAATAGGAAGAAAAAAAAAAGTCTAGCCACTCAATGATACTTTAGCGGACAGAATTTTATTGTTGGTGTATTCCTGATTTACAATGGGCACGCTGGTTGGGCTGACCAGTCAGCGTGCTCCTTTTGGAATGTTAATGGACAGTAATCGTATAGAATGCATTCTAAAATACACAGCTTTCTAGTTTATGGAAGATGTTTAGAAGCAAAGTGGTAAAAGTATGCGGTTATCAATTGCATTGGTACCATACTTCTAAACCTCTTGGAGCAAGAAATCTGTTGTTGTTGGTCTTTCAGCTTTTCCCAGTTAGGGGTCGCCACAGCGGAACTCCGGTCCGCTAATGATTGGCAGTTGTTTTTTTTTTATAATGTCGAGTTGCCAGCCCGACACCTAATCTTCAACGAAGGCATGCCCATTCAACGCATGTCTTTCGAACGCCCACTCGACCGCGGGGAGGACATACAAACTCCACACAGAAGGCACTCCCAAGCCGAGAATTGAACGGGAGAACCTCTTGATGTGAACAATGCTACCGCTGCACCACCGCGGCAGAAAAAATAATGGGGTGGAAGAACCAAAAATAGGGACACTTTTAAAATATTGCTCTTACAAACTTGGAAAGTTGATAGAATAACAGGTTTTGGATTACCATTAATTTTTCTGAAGGATATGAAGTCTGAAACTTAAGTCTGCCATTCTTTCCTTTACCAATGATTTGCTAGAAAACCACAATTTTGGAAAACAAAGCAAACATATGAGGCAACATTTGGACATTCTGTGAAAATCTGTACAGCTGAGATGTATGATTAGTACATATGCTGGAAATTTAATGAGAACTTGCTCTGTATAGTGTCATGTGACAAAACTGAAGTTACTCAACACTAGTAGTTTCCAGGTGTGGACTATATGGTTACTGTATAGAAGAAATGGATCAACAGAGAAATCTATCCACACCTCTCATTCCTGCTTAGCAGCTAAGCTATTTATAATATGATCTTGTTAGTCATACAACTAATTACATACTGCTGTGATTTTGTCATTTGTTTTTGCAGCAGGTTATTGCACTCTGGGTTTAGGGCTTTTGGTCTTAGGTTTGGAATGATTCATACAATTAATATTTGAGATTGCAAGTACAGTACAAACATGTAGCCTGTTACATAGATCCTAACATTACTATGACTTCATCTAAGTATTTGAATTCTTGTGGGTTTTCTTGGTAGTGTGTGTGTTTCTCATGCATTTGTGCACTCTCTCACAAGCATGTACACATACACTGCAGATAATTGCATTTGTTTTCTGAGTTTTCATAATATAAAAAATGCATATTGTGGGACACTGATACTTCTATTCTCTTTAGTGAAATTTGGGCTGTGAGGACAATTTTATTGGTTTATGTTTACATTGTGTGCAGTTGCAGTGAAGGTATTTGACCTATTTCCTCCATTTGCAGTACGTCATCTACCATCAGATAGATCTGATTGGGAGAAGCAGGATATGAAGGGTCAGAGTGCAGCTTTGGGTAGCTTCTCTAAGCTCACAGTATTCTGTTGGCATAAGCGGGCCCAGAGACTCTAGGGAGGCTTCTGCCAAGACCAACTAATTTAATTTGACTTGATAGTCCCCCTGAGCTGTCTAGAGATTCTGCTCTTGCAGGAATAACCCATAACTATTGGCACCAGAGAAACCAGTTTAAGGTTTATGTAGTTGGGTAATGCAGCGTACTTACGGAATGTATTCTGCTACATAAAATATTTAAAACAAAATAATGTGGGCTGATAACTTTGTAACTATTGACACTTGCCAAGTTTAGAGGCTACATTATTTTGTGCACAGTTTCATTAACATGTGTAACATACAGCAAATGTGCATTGCATGAGAGAGTTTTTTATCCCTGTTTATTCTAGCCATCCATCCTCCCATGATCAATTCAGCTCACACCTTATGGTGAGAGCTGGTTGCAAAAGACTGATTTAGGCAGCTGTCAGTTTTCTGGTTAATGGCCAAAGCGAACCCCCCCCCCCCCCCATAGCTGATATGCACGCAGAGCTGCTGAGGCCATACTGAGCTGTTCCTTGCATATTGCTTTGTACTCCTCCACACATGCTGCCTTGGAAAGTTATTACATCTTATCAAAGCCAGCAGTGATTTGCTGTACATGTCCTTGACCACAGGAGTCAGTAATACAGCAGACTGGTCAGTCTCCCTCCCTCTCTGGGTTGGGTGAGTCAGTATTGGCTGCTCATTTGCCCCTCTCCCTGGTAGTTTCCTTCAGTGCCTCTGCCACTAAATGAACGTGGGCTATAGTTGGAGCAGCATCTTTCTTTCCCATTGAGCCTGCCTTCTCTTAGCAGTAGAGTGATTAAAGGTAGCAGGTCTTTAACAACACCTGCATTGCTGGAGGCTTATTCTGAAGTAAGTGGTGAGGACTCAATTTGAGTTAAACATATTTGATCTCTATGTGGAAAGCCAGAGCCCTTATATGGGCTTGAATTATTATTGAAATGCTTGCGAGAGAAAATATATTCAGCATTAATTTCTTATTAATGACACAGCATTAATTTCTTATTAATGACACCTGACTTTTTGATGATCTCCTAGAGGAGTGCAAAGCGGTTTGAAAGAATTTTAGGCTGATAATGTGTTCAAGGTACCCATCAGATAACTAAGTACCTCGCTGAGCTGAACATTTTGAAATTTTTTTTTTTGACCCCCTTCACCAGAGTGACCACGATCAGCCTCCCCCTCAAGCTTCTCATTATCCCATAATTTTTTATATTTGTGTGTTCTTTGTAATGCATTCACTATACTTTCAGTGGAGTTTCCTTTCCTCTTAGCACTTCCCTTTTTGTGGTTTGCTTTCATAATGTCGATTCCGCTTCACAGTTTCGTCACATAGTGGAACCTATTTCACGAAATCCGTAATATTGAATGGTCCGAATGCCGAAAAAGAATTTGAACATTGACATTTCCAACCGTACCACACCTAACAGGTGCTAACATGGGTCAAGAAGGGGGTGAGATTGTACGGTTCAGAATATCAGTATTCAACTTTTTCAGCATTTGGAGTTTGGACTTTGCGTAAGTGGATTCGATGAGGTCTCGTTCAACATTTTGAAGGTACACCCTTTTTTGTACATAAGTATTTCTTCATATTGAGGTTGAATTCTGTTCTTTCTACCTGTAGGGTGGGCCTTCAGTACCAAGCCTTTAGTACCTCACCATCTTTTCATGTTACTTTACCTCCATCTTATGCCTCCATTTGTTTATTCGTGCACCCATGTAATGCCCTCCTTTTCTTTGTTTTCCATGTATGTATTACCCATGCTGCTCAGCCTCTTGTATTTTTTTCTTCATTCCCTTAATCATCCCGGTTGTTGCTCTTTGAACCCTCTGATTAAGTTTAATAATCCCTGTCTTGGTATGTTGCCCAGTGGTGGACATAATGCTCAATCTACAGTCTTACTAGTGCCCTGAAGGTCAGCAGTAACATTTCTCATCTCTGCAGTCATTTGTTCCTGTAGTTATGCTGGAGCAGTTTTGTTAGCTTTGGATGCTTCTTTATTGCCTAAGTCATGAAGATTGAACACTGCAGTGATTAGTACCTTCAGCTCCTTTTTCTGCCCAGTTCTGTAGGATTTTTATACCCTTCTCAGTTTTCTATCCTGTGGTTAGTTTGCTGAGGCCCCATATGTTGCACCTTCTGTATTAAACTGCAGTTGCCATCTGTCGACTCAAGCTTCCAGTTGACCTTCCTAGACTGACTCCTCTTCCTTCAATGTACCTCTAAGCTTGGTGTCTTTAAAAGACACCCAATATGTACAATGGAGAGCAAACATAAAGCAGCCTACAGTTAAGGAAGTAACTAAAAACAAGATACATGCAAAAGACATCTGATGTCCATGTCAGTTTTAGTGCTTTCATCTTTATTAATTTTGTAAGACTTTGTCAGAAAATAGTTTAAACAACTAAATGAGTTTAATCTAAATAAAATGCACATCACATGACCAGAGTACAACCGCCAGTGAAAAGTGAAAACCAAAGGTTGTATATATTGTTTATACTTGGGACGCACCAACACTGGCCCAGTAATCAAGGAGCCTCAATTCTCACCACTGGCAATAGTGGGGGACATGCACACTGGGAGGATGACAAGTACACACACAGTAAAGTGCAGTTTCCCTTAAGAACACACAGAGACCCCAGTCAGTCTGGAGCTGTTTTTTCTCCTCTTTCTCCAGATCCCCAGTAAGACTCCCCATTGGCACAGCTATAGAGTTGAGATCTCAACTGAGTGGCCAAGCGAAGACCTCCAGCAACCCTGTCTGTCCAACCAGCGTGTGGTGTCCCTGCCCAAGTAGCTGACAGACACACTGAGATTTGATTTATATACAGACACACACAACTGGGAATGGCTGGCACAGGTTTGCTAGCTATGCCCTCTTCTGCCCAGACTATAAGGTAGTGTTTCCTGCCACTACTTAGCTACTTTAAGGCCCTTAGCAAAGGGTGCCCAATCTTACTGTGTAATGTTATAATAAATCCAGATGGTAGTTTGACCAAGAGCCAGGCTATTTAAGAGTGGTCTGTACAGTGTCCTCAAATAGATATGAAAGTTCTCTAAGAGCTTAAATATCTCTAAACAGACAAGCCACAATTGAAAGGTTTAAATATATTTAATAAATAATAAAAGAACAAGACAACACTAAATATGTATTCACAGTGACATTAGAGTTCAAAATCACAGGAAATATTTAAAACTTTGTAGGACAGTCTCAAATAAATAGAGAAAACATGTAAACTAATCTTTACTATGTTCTTAACTAAATCTAAGCAAATTACTGTACCCTAGTTAACTTGCTTACAGCAGTGCAAGCGTGTTGAGTGGATGTTTCCAGGTCAAATACAAAATGCCATCTCTCTCTCTCTCTGTTCTTAAATTAATATCAAATATTACTGCTGAGTTAGCTTGGATAACATTACTTTTTGTCACCTGACTTTAGTTCCCAAGCTAAACTCCCATTCTCAGAAACTGTCAGCATTTAGCATCTCCCTGTGAAAAATACATAGCCTTCAGAAAACCTAAAACAATAACACACTTCTACATTTGTCTCTCTTTCAAGGCAACACAGCTAGTCCCCCTAGTATAGACTTCCTGCCTCCTGTTGACTGAAACTGAAAGATAACATCTCTTTTATTACACAGTTAAAAAAAAAATAATTTCAGCTATTTTCTTGAAGTTTTGCAAGTTAACCCTCTCTTTTCTAGTTCCCACTGTTAAACACATATATTTACACAGGTACAATATTTATATTTCTGTTCTTTCCCAGTAGGGTACACTGTGGATACATCCTTAAGCTTGGGTCTATATTAAATCAGCGGATGCTTAAAATAGCAAATGCGGATTTTATCGACCCTTTAAAAGCGAAAGCTTGAAATCCTGAGGACACAGAACAGCGACCCCCCCCCCCCCAGGGAAAAAAAATCGCTGGGCCGTTTTTGGGATTTTGCCATTTCCTCCACTGTGGTGCGATCCTGGAGTTGGTATATTTAAGTAGGGGCTGTGTGGGAGGTACAGCCCCCCACATCGGGGGTTTGGAGGGGCGAAGCCCCCCCCCCACTTTTAGTGTTTTGAACTTCTTTTTCTGGGACAGTGATATATATTTTTTTCTCCCCTCCCTGGGAAAAAAATCACTGTTCTGTGTCTTTGAGATTACAAACTTTTGCTTTTAAAGGGTTGATAAATCAGCGTTCGCCGATTTAATATAGACCCTTAAGCTCCGTACGTTACACACGCACCTCTGTACCAGCAGCTTGATATACATATAACATACAGTTCTAATATAGTGGTAACATAAGCAGTTACATCCTACTGATATTCACAAACTGCATATAACTATTTACAAAATTCCAGACAGCTGTGCTGGCAGTATTTCCTTCTGTCACTCTTCTATATAAATCATATTAATATTCACAAATTACATATAATTATTTACAAAATTCCAGTTTGGTGGGCTGGCAGTATTTCCTTTTATGACAGTACATAATGAAAAATATTCAAGTTTTTAATTCAGACCTGGTAGAGAATTAGCACAGCACCTAAGCGGCCATGTAAATTCATTGTTTTCCAAAAGGTTGTCTCCATCTCCATCCTTAATATCCATGGAAACCTGTTCAGTTACACAGTTAAAAAAAAAAAAAAAATCACTTAAAATGTCTGCAAACAGTACTATATTTGAATAAAGTGTTAGCAGAGTTTCTGATTTTTATGGCGTGAATATGTTTGTAGATTGTCAAGAAAACTTCACTTAGTTTCTATGCCTGAAAAAGTTTAACATGGCACACATTTTGCATGGTAAATAACCTTAATTCTATTAAAGGTATAAATGGCCAGTAACCTTGTGAATACTAGGTGAACTTCTGATGCCAGTTTGGTGAACTGTAAATAAACTGGCATTGTTTTCAATCCCCTCAGAGGAATGGTACCCTTATTGTTGGTAGCAAAACATTTTTCAGTTTTTATCCAACGTCATTTTTGTACTAGCCTCTCTTGCTGTCAGGATTTGGGATGGTTCCTACAATTTGCACCAATTCATTTTCTTCTTAAAACCACTTTCCAGTTTAAGGTGGTAGTGTTCCTGATGTCATTTGTATCTACAGATGGGGACTGCTCACAATTAAAACTTTCTTAAGCCATTTTTGATATCCTGTTATTTTCTTGCATTAAAACGGGCATGTAGATGTTCTTCATGTTTCACTGTTGCAGTCATTAGATTTGGGTAATCTGCTGGCAGGTTGCCCTCAGTCGGCCTGATTAACAAAGTCTTGGGTCCTGCATTGGTTGCTGTCCCTTCTTCCATGATTTCAGGTCGTCGGGGATATAAAACATGCAGCCGATGCCATTACACCAGTCTTTCTTGCCATGCGGTGCCAGAAGCAGTTCGCAAGGCCGACTCCTGAAATTTTTGTTTTCTAGCTTCAGAACGAAGTCTTCAACTAAAAGCTAAGCACCCCGTTGGGGAAACTT
Source organism: Protopterus annectens (assembly GCF_019279795.1). Classification (NCBI taxonomy): domain Eukaryota; kingdom Metazoa; phylum Chordata; order Ceratodontiformes; family Protopteridae; genus Protopterus; species Protopterus annectens. Next base: position 225,500,312 of record NC_056749.1, read on the forward strand.
TTTCTTGCTCCTTACCGATGTCAGTAAAAGTTAATAATTGCATTACTTGTAGGAAGCAAATACCTCATAAGGATTTTGATTTGTACTATATTCCTTACCTAGGCCCTGACCACAACGTGTCTTGCTGTCGGTTTTGTGGTAAATTTACTCAACGCACTATTAAACGTCGGTATATTTTTGCTTTTAAATATTTTGACTCAAGATTTAATTATCTAGAAATGTTGTCTGTTAGCAATCCGACTACCGGAATACCTAAAAAGCGCAAAGAAAAAGACAGAGGCAGACCGTCGAGGTCCAAAACTGATGACGCTTCTCCTAAGCCAGTCGCCAGTCCTCCGGTACTCAGTGAGGCACTTTCGCAGCCCCTGATACCCGTTACTTCTGATTCGCAGGCCTCTATTGAGACCCATTCGGAATCCGGTATGCCACAAGATGCTTCAGTTATGGAACCCGCGGATGTCTACCTTAGATGGGTCTGGAGCCGCTGTGCAGGCACCGGCTTCTGAGGGTGTTTTCAGGCCTACAGATTTGTATATTAGACCGACGCCATCTTCAAATCTAAGGTAAAATCTAAATCTATGTCTAAAAAACCGACGCCTGGGCCACATGTGCAGGCCCCTATGCCTAAAAAACCAATGATCAAAATCGCTGAAGATTTAATTAGTCTGATCAGGGGTAGCCAACCCCCTCCTTCTAAGAGGCCTAGGCAAGACATTGATTATGAATTTTCTGAACAGGATTCTATTTCTTCTGACTCTTCTAATGAACAGGATTTGTCTATTCCTACTTATGAGGACTCTGATGCAGAAGATTCCATTCCTTCTGCTTCTCCCCCTGAGGATTTTTCTTTTGGGGAAACTTTACATACCTTAAGGGAACATTTCCACTGGGAAAGTCAGGATTATTCTGAATCTAAAAAGAGATTTAGGGATTTTCTTCTTCTTCCTCAACATAGGCCTTTGGCTATACCTCCTGTTCTAGACATTGTTGATGATGTTTTTTCAGAATCTAGTATGGCTCCTGATTCTCTGCCTCCAGCTCCTTGTAAGCCAGACAGATACTACAGGGTTTCTGACTCCCACAAATTTATTTTAAAAAGTCCGATTGTTGATCCTGAAACCATTTCTCAGGGTCCCAAGGGCATTAAGGCCTCTACTGCTAAAAATCCTACCCCTTCTGATAGAGATTCCAGGGCGCTGGATAGATGGAGTAAGAAGGTTTACACTTCTGCAACCTTGGCAATCAGGGCTTTAAACTGGCAATTTTATATGCTTAAATATCAATCGCATGTCATGGGACTACTTAAACAGAAAATTATGTTAATCTCTGACTGTGTGGAAAATAAAGATTTGCAGGATTTATTACATTCAGCTGAACAAGTTGGGAAACATACTTTGCAATGTGGTTTTGATTCCTTGGAGGCCTCTTGCAGGGCTGCTGTAACTGGATCTGTCCTAAGGAGGCATGCTTGGCTCGAAGAGCAAACTCTGCCTGACCAAGTTAAAGCAAAATTGTTGGATGCTCCTTTACAACAGGACAGTCTCTTTGGTAATAAGGCTGAAGTGTTAAAAAAGATGGAAGATAAAGCTAAATCTATGTAAACTATGAAAGATTTCTTACAAGTGCAACCTCCAAGATTTAGTAGGCACTGGCCTACTAAGAGCTGGTCCTTTCCGGTCCCTTCGAGAGCCACACAAGTCAAATCCAGACATTCCAAAGGCTCCAGGTTTCAGTCACAAGGAGCTTGTAGAACAAAACAATGGGGTGCCTCCACCTCCAAATCTGGAAACAACAAGACTCCTCCCTATGGTAAACAGTCTCAATGACTTCCCACTACAATCACCAAGCACTTACGTTTTAGCTGCACCTTTGGGGGGAAAACTGGCACTTCATGCATGAAACTGGCAACTTTTTACCCAGGACAAATGGGTTCTAAATATAGTATCCCAGGGATACAGATTTCTTTTCCACACATTGCCAATCCCAAATGGATGGCCAGATCTGCCCCCAAATCAGTGGGCAGAGGCTCAAAAACAAGTTCTGTTCCTCATGAACATGGGGGGGCTATGCAACTAGTACCAGAAGCGGAAAAGGGACAAGGATTCTATTCAAGACTTTTACTGGTACCCAGAAAAGACAAATCATGGTGTCCAGTTCTGGGCTTATCTAAACACATTCACACTCTAAACACATTTCTGGACATTCCAACATTCAAGATGCTGACTCTTCAACAGTTACTACCCATACTAGACAAAGATGCCTGGTTGGTAACTCTAGACTTAAGAGGCTTACCTGCATATTCCAATCAGGGAATCTTGCAGAAAATACCTCCGCTTCAAAGCAGGCTACTTGCATTACCAGTTCTATGCACTGCCCTTTGGCTTATCTACTATGCCCAGGGTCTTCACAAAGTGCCTGGCCCCAGTAATTGCATTTTGCAGGCAAAGAAATATTGAAATATATCCGTACCTGGACAATTGTCTAATTCAGGCAGAAAACAAGGACATTCTTCTAAAGCATCTGGCGTTTGTAAAAAGTGTTCTAACTTGTCTGGGGTACACCATAAATGAAAAGAAATCACAACTTGGTACCCTCTTAAAAAATTACATTCCTGGGTGCAAGCTTGAATACAACTTCCCAGATGACTTACCTTGCTCCAGAAAAGCAAATTCAATTGGTGACTTCAAACAGGTGGCCACAAAAACCCTGCTATCTGCAAGACAAATTCTGCAAGCTTTGGGGTTTGTGGCCTCTTGCATTCTTCTAATTCCATATGCAAGACTGCATATGAGGAAACTTCAGTGGTACTTAAGAAGTTTATGGAACCAACATTGTCACAGCCTGGAAACAATGATTCCTATTATACCTTGCCTGCAACTAGAGTTCTTATGGTGGGCAGAGGCCTGCCACCAAAACAAGGGACTGCCATTCACTCCACCCCCTGCCGCCCAAACCCTGACTACAGATTCATCAGACTATGCTTGGGGGGCTCATCTGTCAGGAGAGTGCATTCAGGGCAAATGGAGCCCAAATCAAATGCACCTTCATATCAATCAGAAAGAGATGCTAGCTGTACAGAATGCATGGACAGCCTTCAAGGACTACCTTCATCCAGGACAATTAATAATAAAGACAGACATCACCACAGTTATGTGGTACATAAACAAGCAGGGAGGGGTACACATTCCTACCCCCTTTGCAGAATAGCCATGGCATTGTGGAATATTGCCTTGACCTACCAAATACAACTACAAGCACAGTTCCTGCCATGAAAGCTACATACTCTGGCAGATGAACTAAGCAGAAATCTTATGGACCCACACGAATGGAAACTGGAACCACAAGTTTTCAACATGTTGGCATGCAAATGGGAGTCCAGATACAGATCTTTTTGCCTCACCCCAGAACTATCAGTTGGACAAATTCTGCACAAGAATTCATCACAAAAAAGCTTGGAAAGTGGATTCTCTATCATTCAGCTGGAAAAAACCTATCCGTCTATGCTTTTCCCAGTCTGCCTCTGCCCTCCAAAGTTCTACTAAAAGTCCGACAGGACAAACCAAAAATTACAATACTACCAAATTTTGCACATTCTGTTCCAAACTTTGAATCTTGCAGCATGGCTAATCAACTAATTTCACCCGTGGCATCCCTCGGCAAACCTGTGATGGATGTCATTTTGGAGGCTAGAAGGCCTAGTACTAGAAAATCTTATGCTGACAAATGGAAAAGTTTCTGTGCCTGGAACCAATCACAAGGAATAAGCACAGCAATGCCAAATATTCCACAGATTCTGCAATACTTAACTGAGATGCTTCACAAGGGCCTATCTTTTTCTTCCATAAAAACCCATGCCTCTGCCATTTTAGCTCATTACAACACAGAACCTCCCCTCTTCTCTCATCCTCTGCTAAAGCAGTATCTCAGAGGGGCCAAAAATTTAAGACCTCCCAATAGAGCGCCAACTCCTGCATTGGACCTCAATTTTGTTTTGGAAAAACTTACTCTCCCTCATTTTGAGCCAGCTGCTACTACAGACCTAAGATTTCTCTCCTGGAAAACAGCTTTCCTTTTAGCAGTCACTTCATCTAGAAGGATTTCAGAATTACAGGCTCTTATGGCAGTGGAGCCTTTCATTATTTTTCATCCGGACAGGGTGTCTCTCAGGATCAATCCAACTTTCATGCCTAAGGTGGTATCCAGTGTGTGGCTCTTAATCAGACCATCTGCCAACTTTCTTTCCCAATCCACAGAACAAGGGTGAGCGGATTCTGCATTCATTGGATTTACTCAGGCAACTTAGATTCTACTTAAACAGGACAAAATCACTAAGAAAATCTGAACTACTGGTGGCATTTGCTGCAGAGGGAAAGGCTATTTCAAAGCAGACTATTTCCAAATGGATAAGCCATTATATTCATTTCTGCTATATGCACCATGGTAAACCTATCCCCAAGGGGATCAGATCTCATTCCACCAGGGCTGCATCTACTTCTGCAGCCTTTCTCAGAGGGGTTCCTACCAGAGACATTCTAGAAGCTGCTACCTGGATCTCAGTTCATACATTCACCAAACATTACCATTTACCTCTCTTCTCTAAATCCACAGCTGGCTTTGCCACTGCTGTCCTGCAGGGCCTTATAGCTGCTCCTAATGCTGTTATAAATCCATCCTCCCAACCATAGCGTTGGGATTCTACCCAAATGTAATGACAGCAACAGTGAAACACGAAGAATGTTTGTGTACACTTACCATAAATGTAGATGTGCGAGTGTATTCACTGTTGCAGTCCTGGTTACCCACCCTCCAGCCCCCTGTTTTTCTCTTACCATACCTCTCCTTTTACTATGCTTAAAAGCCTTTTTGGTGTATTTGCTTTTGTTTGGAGGTATATTTGTTGTGTTTTAAATTATATTCATATATATATATATATATATATATATATATATATTGCTCCCCATTCCATTTGGGGGGCTCCTGATGTCTGGGGCAAGAAAAACTGATGTAATGGCGTCGGCTGCATGTTTTATACCCCTGACGACCTGACGTCATGGAAGAAGGGACAGCAACTGATGCAGGACCCAAGACTTTAATCAGGCCGACTGAGGGCAACCTGCCAGCAGATTACCCAAATGTAATGACTGCAACAGTGAATACACTCGAATATCTACATTTATGGTAAGTGTACACAACTGTACTATCACTTTCTTTGCTTGCTTATTTGCAAATATTTGCCAGCTTTGCAGTATACCCTCTCTGGAAAAGCAGCCATTTATGGAGGACTTTTCCTTATCAAGCTGGTCATCATCTGACACTAACTTAGAAGGCCTTGCACAAACACATTTTGTCATGCTTTTCTGTCCCGTTCTGAAGTCAAACGTACATACATATATTAAAAAGTACAGGGTCAAGGACTGACGTGTAGTCACTTGTACCCCACTGAACAAATGTGAAATAAAAACCTGTGTGATACAGTGCTAATGTTACTTTCTAACCTTAGACATTACCACCCTGTTTGTACTTGCCACTTTTCCACTACTTTGTTACTTTACCTTGTGAGCTTTTCCAGCAGTTTTCTTTGCGGGACATAGTTAGTGGTTTCAGTCAAGTTGTGTGATGGCACTTCTGTAGATTTTCATTTTCTGCTTTACATTTTACCCAGTGATAGAACTGGATCTTTTTTAATTCATCAGGGTTTCCTGAATATTAATCCATGCCATTTACTGTTGTACAGATTATATGCTGTCCCTTTATTTTTTCCATGATTTTCCTCCTTTTTAAGGTCAGATTGGCAGCCCTTTGGTTTTCCAGGCTACCTGTCTTGTGCAGTGGTGGCACTGTTGCATTATTGTAATTGGAATCCCTCTCCCTTCAGACATCTTTTGAAAGAAACTTCTAAGCTATGTCAGTACTGTGGCTAGCTCGTTAGAACCCAGAGTTTAAGCAATTCTTCCAGTATCTTGTCTTTCAGTGTCATAATTTCCCTCTGTGTTTCTGTAGTCATATTCCTCATCTGTCAAGTTTGTTTTACCAGTTTGTTTCCCTTCACATCCTCTTTTGTTAGGTAAACTCAGCTGCAAATGTGTGTTAAAAATCACTAAGTTGAGTCCCTCCCTGTTAATATCCATTGCTCCTTCCGTTCATTGATTTCCATCCCATGATTCCTTTTCTTACCAGAGTGCTTGAAGAAGAGCTTGTACTAGATTTGATCCCTCTGTGTCTGTCCCATTTCTAGTCTCACCTTAGCACCTATCTGTCTTTGGTATCTTCTTAGATGCCTGTTTGCTCTCCTGTATTGTTTCCTATTTCTCAGGTGTCAATTTTCCCTTATCCTTTAATTCACTCGTCCTCTCCTTCAAGTCTATAGGCCTTTTCTTTCTTTTGTTTCCCTCCTTTCACCCCCTGCCTCCATGCCCTTCAAGTTCATATTTTTAGTTTGCCATATGTTGTCACTATTTTGACGTTTTACTGTCCCCATTTCTCTGAGTCACTTTTTCATCAGGGAATGTCTTTGTACATATTTTATCTTTTAAAGTGAAACCCTTTTTTTGGGGGGGAGTTGAGATTTCCTGAGTTGGTTTTGTCAAATGTTAAGAATTTTTGCTTCCCACTGATACCATGCTGCACACACCAGAGGAGACACAGACTCTCTTGTTTTTCATGCTTTAGCTGCATACTCCCTTGTAGCAACAGAGCTGCTTACTTCTGAGTGGTTTAATGTATTTGAAATTTGCTTTATGGCTTTTGTGAAAGAGTGTGCTGGGCTGCAAATGCTTTGTTCTGAGAATTTCCTGGGTCAAAGGTCCGAAACTTAGTTGGCAATGAGATATAGTAACCCACGAAACAAATTCCTAAAAGTAGTGACATTTCATGCAACTCTAACAGGGTAGAGTAGAGGTTAGGATTATTTGAAATCACTTCCACAAGATTTCTAGGTTAACACTGCAGTAGTCATATAAGTTAAAGGAATTCTTGTGGATTCTACTGCACCCCATTGTGTTTTTTGGCTGCTAATAGATTTAGATGGACGTTTAAGCATTTTAGATAGGCATTTAAGCAAACCTGAATGTTCCCTGATGGAGGTCATTGTGCTGGGGAATCTCTCTTCTCCAAAAGTGTAGTGATCTCAGAGTTGATCCTAATTAGGGGGTGGAAGGCACATCATCTTGCAAGGAGAGTCTGGGTCCTTGCCCTTTTATTAAAAAAAAAAAATTAAAGTTAACAAAATATTTGTTGTTTTGAACAGTTTTGCTCTGTTGAAACTGCATTCATCTAAGAGGACAACATACAGATGTCCTAAATACACTTAGCTGTCTTTTTCCCCTAACAAGATGACCCCTCGTTTCAACTCTCCCTTTCAGCCTTGATAATTTATTCTCAACTTCTGGAAGCATTTCTAGATTCCAGCATCTTTGTAGTGTTTTCTGTCCTCTATCTTGAATTCTGTCTTTACTGTCCCTCTTCTGCTTACTGTTGCCTTTGTCTCTTCAACTCCAGTCTTTACAGCACGGTGCACTCACATTTATATGCCAGTGACAAATGCTCATGGTGGTGTGCATTCTGCAGCCTTGCTTTTCCCCTTCAGAATTTATCCCAAGTCTTTAGAACATGCTTCCTACCAGCCTAACTTTTTTCCCTTGTGGCTGACAGTAGTTTAACTCCAAGTACCATTTAGAGTATACTCAGTCTTCAGTTTCCACAAGTCCACTTCGTAGATGTGTCCTTGCTAATAATTCTGTTTGCCTTCACCATTGCTGTTTCTCCTTGTGAACCTCAGGATGGTTGTAGCCCTCAGTCCAGAAGCTCTTTTCCATCTTTTGCTCTTCTTAGAGCAGGTGTCCCAGCTATTCTCCATAAAACTACATACTGTTGCACTTTTTTCACTAATGTCCATCTGGTAGTTATCTGCCCACCCTGTATGCTGCACTAAGTCTTACAAGTGATCAGCCTTCTGATGCATTTGGAGAGTGCCTGTCTGTACCACCACCATTGATTCATATTAATGTACAATATCTCTCAACTTGCAGATATTGGCGCAAAGGTCCTTGAAAAGTAGGAACATCCAGCCAAACATTTGGACAGCTAATTAACATAAAAGTTGAATGCCAGCTAGCACTTAACTCTTCCCATTTCCAGTAGGAATGTGGGATACTACTCAAATACTTTTTAAAAAAAGTGACATAAATGATGGAAAAATGTAAATGCATAATCAAAGAGGCTATGTAAAATCTGTAGACTTTAATAACTATATTTCAAAAATTCTGCCACACAAGGTCATATATTCCTGCTTCAGGAAAAGGGACATACAAGATGTGTTGTCCTCGTTTAAATTATTGTTACCACTAATACGTTTTTATGTAGTGTGGTTTTCTATGAACTCAAAAGTTGTGTGATGATGATGGGGGAAGTGGGATTCAGAAAATGTTAAGGGGTGAAATGGGGGAACATCCTTTGGAGGGGAAATCAAGCTGAAAATAGTAACATTCCTCCAAAATGGGGACAATTGAGTAGTCTGTTCATGTCACAACACTGATGGAGGTTGCTGGGGGGTTGAGATGAATGAAACTCCTTGCCTACTTCACCTCTTCTGAGTTGTGGATGACAGGGTCCTTGGAGGGGTGTAGCTGTTATTAGCACCTTCTGGTGGAGACTTGGATGAGAATGTGGGTGTCTGGGCTGAGACAGAAGTGAAAGTCATCTGCAGATAAGTTTATTACAAACTGGCTCAGAAAATTGTTAATGAGATGCAGAGGGAAGCCAAAAGAAAACACCCCTGCTACTGCATATCATATGCTGTTCTCATGATTATGGCACGGTAATGCAGCAAATAGGAGGGTTATATGTAAGCTGCTTGATTGAAGGCCATGTATAGGTTGCTGTGTCCATGTGTGTTGAGGTAGTTTCACTAGGCTATATATAGGTTGCTATTGAGGTAGTTTCACTAGGCCATATTATAGGTTGCTGTGTACATGTGTGTTGAGGTAGTTTCACTAGAGATTATCCCTTCTCTACATGATCACTGTTTCAGTTTTGCAGTCCTTGCCAGCAGTCTGATGTTGTCCGGTCACAACTTATTTTATAGAAACATGCTAAGTAGTCACTGTTCTAATATTAAACTTCACTGCGCCCATTTATTTACCAGCTGTTCCTCCAGTCATTTGCTTTTATTGCTTTATTTTTGGTCTTTTTTTTTTTTTTCAGTTTCATCCGCTGATAGCAGTGTACCCTTTGACCAATTATAGGACTGGTCATTAATAGTAGAATTGTGGCCCCATGACTAGGTTTATGGTCTGTGATCTGCTAGTGTTGTAGTAGCTGGTAGAGCATGTATGATGTGCACTGTCAACATGTTCTGCAGATCTTTTATTGGCACTGAATTTATTAGTATTGATCAGTCCCAGCTAGAGACGTCTTCCGGCAGACAAGTTACAGTTATTAAGCTGTCAAAGGTGTGGGCTGTTGGTTTTTCTCATTGTTAGGAAAACTGGGAGTAATTGCAGCCTCCTCTCATTAAGGAGAAGGATCCTGAGATATGACAAGAGTTAAGATGGAATCCATTAAGCACTGTTGTATATTTTTTGCTCTTTTGAAGAGAATTCTGTGGCACATATCCTGCCAATCTCAGTTAGTGTTCATTTTCAGAAATATGATTCATTGCAGGACATACTGGGGTAATACATAACACCCAAAGTACATATTTGATGGTAGTTGTCAAGGGTATCCTGCACCACAGTTCATCATTGTGCCTTAATTTTTTCATGCATGTCAGGATGTTAAATAGTACAAGCCTAGTTATTTCCTGTCCCACAATGAACAGAATCTAGAATCTTTTGTTTAGTGTTCTTTTTGTCAGTTATGTAGACTGTGGTAGTTAATGGCTATTGCTCTTGGTTCCATGTTATTTGACCTCATGAGTCTGTGGAATTCTGCCAGGAAACAAGACACCAGTAACTGCAGCACCTTGAGCCTTTGCTGGCAAGCTTTTGTAGTTGCATGTTTCAAAGTACTTTCACTCTAATACCAGAATTTTCACCATTGAAAACCTGCTGACATTATGGACTTTGTGCTGTCCTACATGGACTGGTTTAAATGTTGACTTTTGATGTAGTGGTGGTTTGCAAATGCTTGAATTTCTGCCAAATGAATTAAGGGTTTGTATGCAGAATGTGCTGGTAGTGTTATTTTTAGCCAAATGCATCTGAATTTAAGTTGCATACAGCAGAAAGTATTAAATGCCACTTTGGTAGATTGTAAAGTTTTTTCCTTCTGTTTTATAAGCATTAAAAGTCAGTTGGTGGTCTTTCAAGTTTGTCAATATCTCTTTAGCACACATCTGTCAGATCTTTAACAAGCTCGAATGTGAGTATAGATGCACACAGTTCATTTGTGCCATGTTTAGAGATTATCCTGTTCTTTAGGAAGTGACTGGAAGTGTAAAGTTGCGTGTTGTTTTTAAAGTTGACTTTTTGTGGTTACCATTTTACTTGAACATATTTATTTTATTGAAGAAACAAATGTTGCACAGATGGAATGTCAGTTTGTGTTTTTGGATTCAAAGTTTTATAAGACACCCTGGAGTATAGCATGCAACTTTGCTAAGCTTTGGTATTTTTTTAGTCAGTCTTTTTATTGGTTATAAGTTTTGAAATTTGCTGTTAGAAGACTTGGCCATTAATCAGATTTTCCACTGATGGAGAATAATACAGAAAATAAACACAGCAACATTACCTTACATTAACACGTTACATCAAAGTGCGGTACTAACCATATTATGGGTCTGTCAGCTGCTTTGTGAAAAGCTGATTACTGGCTGGTGGCAAGTCTACTGCCAGCAAGGATATTCTAAGTGTTGTGGGATATTTCCCAGTCAGTGTTCATCATAACAAAGCAATTTTCAGATGTGCAGTTTCCCTTTCCACTTTCAGTTGCACACCTTCCCATGATATCACATTTGTCCTAGCCAGTGCAAGAAAACAGCCTTAAAGATCACGTGCAAAGGTTTCTTTTTGCTGTAATTATGCTCTCATTATGTGAAGTGTGCTTTCTGATTGTAAAATAAATAGGTTTCACTTTTGTTGCATCAGTGGCGTTATGCTTGCTAAGTGTAGTAAACTTTTGTGTTTGTATTTACTGTAGGCTGATCTACTGTCCATTTACTTCTGATTCCACATTATGTGACTCAGAATTCTAATGATGCAGTTGTTGGGATGTACAATTTGCCAGTAGCTGAGTATTTTGTGTAGTCTGTAGCAGATTTTAGCATACAAATGCAGCACAATAAGTCAAAATAATAAATCACCCCTAATAAATGTAGTTATATTCAAGTAAAAGCAAAGTGGAACAGAGGAAGATTCCTTTTAAAATGTATAATTGGCAAACATTATGGTAACTTAAGTACAACACCAATGGTTGTCTGCCATGGGATAATAAAAAGCATTATACACACTTTACAAGGACTTATATTCAAGTAAAAGCAAATCAGAACATAATAAAATTGGATTTGTATAGTGATTTATTGTCTGACTGTGCTGCACTTGTGTGTTGAAATCTGCTACAAACTACAGAAAACACAGAACTACTACGGACTGTTAAATGGTATAGCCTAATTGCATTGCTAGAAATCCAAGTCACATGACATGGAATCCAGAATTACCTGGACAGCTGCTCAGTCTACAGTAAAACACCAATACAAGTTTCCTATACTTAATGAAGTAACCAAGTAAAATCAAAGCCACTTTACATAACATTGTTACAGCAAAACGAAATGCTAACTAAAAATTTTGCACTTATCTTTAACAGTGTTAACAGAAGAAAGTTGACAATGAAAACAGTGCAACAGTAAATATACTAAAATGTTTTTCCATAAATGCTTTCACAAAGCCAGTGTGTTCTGCATGAGAGGACATCTATAATGAAGTACAGTTGGAAAAGGAAGTTGAAGATTCTTCAAACAAGCTTTGACACCAGCTTCCTAAATGGTTCTGATGCTCGCCATCATTAAGTTTAGAGCTTGACATTGAGTTTTGAACAAAGATGTGCTACTCTGACTCATTGTGGCGGTAATCAAGAGACTTCTACAGTAACATTGCTCCAAGTTTCATGGATAATGAAAATGAAGCCTTTTACTGATGCAGATACTGCAAAGGAATGCATTCTGCTAGCGAAGGCATTGGTCATTTAAAGAAAATGGAAGACAAAGCTAAGTCTATCAAACTGTTAAAGATTTCTTCCAAGTGCAACCACCTAGATTCAGTGGACAGTGGCCTACAAAAAATTGTTCCTTTCCTGTGTCAGACAGAGCTCAAAGGGGCAAATCCAGACGCCCTAAGGGTTCCAGGTACCAGCCTCAAGACTCATACAGGTCAAAGCAATGGGGTGCATCCACCTCCAAATCTGGAGGAGATAAAGCGCAAACCTACAGAAAGCAATCCCAATGATTTCCCTATGCCTACACTAAGCACTTATCTTTTGGCAGCACACATGGGGGAAAATTGGCACTTTTTGCTCAAAATTGGCAGTTAATAACCCAGGACAAGTGGGTACTGAGCATTGTATCACAGGGATACAGATTCCATTTCCGCACTTTGCCAATGACAAATGGTTGGCAAGACCTGCCAAAAAAACAATGGGCAGAGGCACAGAAACAGGTTACGTCCCACATGGATAATGGGGGCCATTCAGATGGTGCCAGAACAGGAAAAAGGACAAGGTTTTTACTCTACTGTTCTTGGTAACCAGAAAGGACAAGGCCTGGCGGCCAGTACTGGATTTATTGATTTTGAACACATACCTGGACATTCCAAAATTCAAAATGCTCACTTTGCAACAGCTTCTGCCCTTGCTGGGCAAGAATGCTTGGCTGGTGACTTTAGACTTGAGGTATATCTGCATGTCCCATTAAGACAGTCGTGCAGATACCTCAGATTCAAGGCTGGCTTACTGCATTACCAATTCTCTGCACTGCCCTTTGGCTTATCTACTGCGCCCAGGATCTTTACAAAGTGCCTGGCACCAGTGATTGCATTTTTCAGACAAAGTAGTATTCAAATATATCCTTACTTGGACGACTGTCTCATTCAAGCAGAGAACAAGGATACTCTTCTACGACACAATAAACGAAAATAAATCACAACTGGTACCCTCTCAAAAGATAACATTCCTGGGTGCAAGCTTGCATACAACTGCCCAGATGGCTTACCTCACGCCAGACAAAGGCAACTGACTACTTACTTCAAACTGATGGCAACAAAACAGTCTTCTGCAAGACAAATTCTGCAGGCTCTGGGCTTCATGGCATCCTGCATCCTACTAATTCCATATGCAAGACTGCATATGAGGAAACTTCAATGGTACCTAAAATGTTTATGGAGTCCGCATTCACACAGTCTGGAAACAATGATTCCTCTCATCCCCTGCCTGCAACAGGAGTTTCTATGGTGGGCAAAGGCCTGTCACCAGAACATGGGATTGCCCTTCACTCTACCCCCTGCCAACAAAATCTTAACAGACTCTTCAGATTATACCTGGGGGGCCCACATGGCAGGAAGATGCATTCAGGGCATATGGGCACCAAACCAAATACATCTGCATATCAACCAGAAAGAGATTCTAGCCATTCAAAATGCCCTAACAGCATTCAAGGACATACTTCATCCAGGACAACTACTGATAAAGATGGACAACACCACAGTCATGTGGTATATAAACAAGCAAGGGGGCACACACTCATACCCCCTTTGCAGATTAGCCATGGCACTGTGGGTCACAGCTTTGACCTTCCAGATAAATCTTCAAGCTCGATTCCTGCCAGGAAAACAGAACACTCTGGCAGATGATTTAAGCAGAAACCTTATGGATCCTCATGAGTGGAAACTAAATCCACAAGTATTCAGCATGATAACAGAGAAATGGGGGAGCCAGACATAGATCTATTTGCCTCTCCTCAAAATTATCAACTGAAAAGATTCTGCACAAGGACTTACCACAGACAAGCATGGAACGTGGACGCCCTATCTTTCAGTTGGAAAAACCTGTCAGTTTACGTCTTTCCTCCTCTGCCTCTTCTACCCAAGGTCCTCCTAAAAGTCAGACAAGAGAAGCCAAAGATGATATTAATTGCCCCAGACTGGTCCCGCCAGTACTGGTACCCAATCCTAAGGAACATGTCTCAATACCCAGCTTGGCCCTTCCCTCAAAGACCACAACTACTGTCCCAGCAAAACAATCAGATCCTGCACAATCAACTACAGACTCTGAACCTGGCAGCATGGCTAATCATGTAATCATACCAACGACACCTCTCAGTAAAGCTGTGATGGATGTAATTTTGGAAGCCAGAAGGCCTAGTACTAGAAAATCTTATGCTGACAAATGGGAAGAGATTTTGTGCTTGGAATCGAGCACAGGGAACTGATACAGGAGAACCACATATTCCTCAGATATTACAATACTTAACTGAGATGCTTGACAAAGGCCTATCTTTCTCATCAATCAAAATCCATGCCTCTGCCATTTTTTCTCATTACAATACAGAGCCACCAATCTTTTCTCATCCCATACTAAAGCAGTATCTTAGAGGAGCCAAAAACCTAAGGCCTCCTAGAAGATCACCATTACCTGCATGGGACCTCAATTACGTGTTGGAAAAGCTCATCCTGCCTCCATTTGAACCTGCCGCTGATATGAAGTTCGTATCATGGAACCACAGCCCTGCTACTAGCAATTACTTCAGCAAGAAGGGTTTCAGAGCTACAGGCCCTCATGGCTGTAGAGCCTTTTATCATATTTTACCCAGACAGGGTGTCTCTAAGGACAAATCCTACTTTTATTCCTAAGGTGGTGTCCAGTGTGGCTCTTAAACAATTCATCTGCCAACTTTTTATCCAAATCCACAGAACAAAGGGGAGAGAATTCTGCATTCCTTGGACGTACACATACAGCTAAGATTCTACTTGAGCAGGACAAAAGCTTTAAGAAAAACTGAGCAATTACTAGTGTCATATGCTGCAGGATCAGAAGGAAAGGCTTTCTCAAAGCAGACAATTTCAAAGTGGATAAGTCACTGCATCCGTTTCTGCTATTCACACCATGGTAAACCTGTGCCCAAGGGCATTAGGTCTCATTCCACCAGAGCTGCAGCTACTTCAGCAGCCTTTCTCAGAGGGGTACCAACCAAAGACATTCTAGTGGCTGCTACTTGGAGTTCTGTTCACACCTTTACAAAGCATTACCATTTGCCTCTCTACTCTAAGTCCAGGGCAGGCTTTGCCACTGCAGTGCTGCAGGGCCTTATAGCTGCACCTAATGCAGTTTAGCTCCAGCTTCCCAACCATAGCTTTGGGATTCTACCCAAATGTAATGACTGCAACAGTGAAACACGAAGAACATAGTACAGTTGTGTACACTTAACATAAATGTAGATGTTCAAATGTATTCACTGTTGCAGTCCAGGTTACCCTCCCGCCATCCCCCTGTCATTCTACAGTTTATTTCCTTCTCCATCTTCTACAACCTATGTGGTGTATTTGCTTGTAGATGAAGGTAAAGTTTCTATTGATGCATGTATATAGATTTTATATATATAATATTGCTACCTTTTTGGGGGCACCTGACATCAGGGGCAAGAAAAACTAAAGAAAATGGCGTCTGCTGCATGTTTTGTACCCCTGACAACCTGACGTCATGGAAGAGGAGACAGCAACTGACGCAGGACCCAAGACTTTGGAATTCAGGCCAACTGAGGGCAACCTGCCAGCAGATTACCCAAATGTAATGACTGCAACAGTGAATACACTCCATCTACATTTATGGTAAGTGTACACAACTGTACCGTCTGCATAACGGAACACATTAAGTGGAATTGTTCCCAGTTTTCTGATGTTCAAAAAAGATACTATGAACTCTTGCAAATGGACTCACCTTAACCTCCTTCAGTCCCTCCTGTTTTAGCTACCCTTTTGAATACCTTTTTTGCAGCTTCTCAGGCTACTGACTGTCAGCCTCCGCCCCCTAAGAAACCAGACAGATTTTGTAAAGTTCCTGAGGATCACAACTTTTTTGTATAAAAGTCCTTCATCTCATCCTACTGTTTCCATGTCCTTAGATAAGCCACCTAGACTATTATTCTCTTCCACGCTTTTACATTGTGATAAGGACAGCCATGCTATGGAGAAGTGTGAGGAAAAAAGTGCATACTTCTGCTCCTTTGGTCGAAAAGGCCATTAATTGGCAGACCCACATGACTAGGTATGCCCCGGCTCTTCTTTTCCAACTTGGGGGGAATTTTGACTGATGTGTCTGATTTGGGCTGTAAGACTTTAGCATTTTTCTGTCTTGAGTTCTGCCTGTCAGGTGGCTTACCATTCTGTTAAATGCAGTTATGATGCTTCTAATGCCTCCTCTAGGCCACCTCCATCTGCATCTGTAATGTGAAGGTAGTGTTGGATGCATCTTCAGCCCTTCCTCCAAGACATTATAGGCCAACCTATTAGATTGCCCCTTAGACAACCTGAATCTCTTTGGTACTGCTGCTGCAGAGTTGTATAAACTCTGCAGGATAAGGGTAAGGTTATTGTGGACTTGAAGTATATCTTTGTTTCCTTGTCCTTGGGTTCTAGAGAAATTATCCTTCTTAACCTTCCTTTGTCTGTAGGCTGCCTAGACAGCCTCATAGGAACAAGAGGGCTTTAAGTGTATTTTCCAAGACAAACCCCCTCAGAGTTCTAAGGGCCAAAAACATACTTTTCTTGACAAATCTGACTGAGATCCAGCTTCCCCTTACTGTCAGCCAGATTTCTCTGTCCCTCAGGCTGACTGTTTTTGTTTTCTTGCATGACATAAAAATAATCAGAAGTCTGTGGTGATCTATTGTCAATCAAGTCCCTTTCTCCATTCTCTGGCCTTCCACAGCCTCTTCATTCCAGCTCTTCATTTTCCTTTGGTTCTGCTGCATCTGGCCAACCAGGGAACCATCACAACCTATCCCATTGTCTCTGCAGGGAATAGGTTTTTATTCAGAATGTTTCTGATTCTCAGGAAGGAGATGTCATGGAGACCCATTCTAGACTTGTCTCTTCTCAACATATTTTTTTATAAAGGTCCTTTCTTTCAGGAAGTCATCTCTTCAGACCCCCCCCCCCCCCATTGCTTCCTCAAGCTTTTTTGGTATCTCTGGATGTGAATATTCCTATTTACCCTTCTCTTCAGGAAGGTGTTCTCTCACCATCAGTCCTCTGATTTGCCTTTTAGTCTTTCTACAGCTCCAAGGATCTTTACCAAATGTCTGGCCCCCGTGGTAACCTTCTGCAGACTTAAGGGAATTCAGATATTCCCTTATTCAGATGATCTTTTAATTCAACCCCCTTCTCAGCATCTCCTGCTTCAGAGTCTGTACTTCACTATGCTGCTTCTGCACATTGTGGGGATCACCCTCAATCTCAAAAGTCTGTGTTGAAACCCTCTTAAAAACCAAGTGTTTATGGGTTGCATAATTCAGACCATTCCCATAATGGCTTTACTTCCACCTCCCAAGGTCCTCTTTTTGACTATTTATTTACAGTCTTCTTCTCCTCTTTCTGCACATCCTGCAAGTGAATTTCTGTCAGCTGTGTGGGATGCATGGCATCCACCATTCCCATGGATGTTTTTCATGTTTCACTGTTGCAGTCATTACGTTTGGGTTATCTGCTTGCAGGTAGCCCTCAGTTGGCCTGATTTAACAAAGTCTTGGGTCTTCCGTTGGTTGCTGTCCCTTCTTCCATGACGTCAGGTCGTCATGGGTGTAAAACATGCAGCCATTACATCAGTCTTTCTTGCCATGCGGTGCCCGAAGCAGAATCAGTTCGCAAGTGCCGGTTGGCCGACTCCTGAAATTTTCATGTTCGAGTTTCAGAACCGAAGTCTTCAACTAGAGTTAAGTACCCCATTGGGGAAACTTTTTTCTTGATCCTTACCGATGTCAGTAAAAGTTAGTAATTGCATTACTTGTGGAAAGCAAATACCTCATAAAGATTTTCATTCGTACTGTATTCCTTGCCTAGGCCCTGACTACGATGTACCTTACTGTCTGTTTTGCGCTTTATTTAATCAGCGCACTGTCCGTCGTCTGTATATTTTCACCTCTAAATGTTTCAGTTCTTGGTTTAATTATCCAGAAATGTCATCGTTAGCCATCCGACTACTGGGATTCCGAAAAAACACAAAGACAGAGACAGGCCACCGTGGTCCAAAACTGCCGATGACGCTTCTCCTAAGCCAGTCGCCAGTTCGCCGTTACTCAGTAAGGCGCTTTTGCAGCCCCTGATACCCACTACTTCTGATTCGCAGGCCTCTACTGAGACCCATTCGGAGTCCGGTATGCCGCGAGATTCTTCAACTATGGAACCCGCGGATGTGTCTACTTTGGTGGGTCTGGAGCTGATGTGCAGGCACCGGCATCTGAGGGTGTATTCAGGCCTACGGACTTGTGTATTAAACCAATGCCTCCTTTACTTAAGCCTAAATCTCGATCCATGTCTGAAAAACCGATGCCCAGGCCACATGCTCAGGCCTCTAGACCTAAAAAACAAATAAGAATGGCTGAAGATCTAATAACTCTAATCAGGAGGTAGCCAACCCCCCCCCCCCCTTCTAAGAGGCCTAGGACTGAAGTTGATTATGAATCTTCTGATCAGGATTCTGTTTTTTCTGACTCTTCTGATGATCTGGATTTGCCCTTACCTACTTATGAGGATTGTAAAGCAGAGGACTCTGTTCCCTCTGCTTCCCCTCCTGAGGATTTTTCTTTTGGGGAAACCGTACATACTCAGAGCATTTCCACTGGGAAAGCCAGGCTTTCTCTGATTCAAAAAAGAGGCTTAGGGATTTC
The DNA here is from genome assembly GCF_019279795.1 of Protopterus annectens. Taxonomy (NCBI): domain Eukaryota; kingdom Metazoa; phylum Chordata; order Ceratodontiformes; family Protopteridae; genus Protopterus; species Protopterus annectens. The sequence continues at coordinate 225,519,177 of NC_056749.1, forward strand.
CTTCTCCTACCTCAGCATAGGCCTTTAGCTATTCCTTCTGTACTCGACATTGTTGATGCTTTCTTGGAATCTAGTTTGGCCCCTGATTCCCTGCCTCCTGCTCCCAGAAAACCTGACCGATACTACAGGGCCCCAGAGTCCCATAAGTTCCTTTTCAAAAATCCTATTGCAGATCCAGAGACTATTTCACAGGGGCCCAAGGGCATTAAGGCTTCTACTGCTAAAAATCCTACCCCTTCCAATCGAGACTAAAGGGCGCTGGATAGATGAGGTAAGAAGGTTTACACTTCTGCAACCTTGGCCATTATGACTTTAAACTGCCAGTTTCATATGTTAAAATATCAGCAACATGTTATTGGACTGCTTAAACAGAAAATGATTTTCATTCCTGACTCTGTGGAAAATAAAGAATTACATGATTTAATGCATTCCGCCGAACAAGTTGGAAAACATACTTTGCAATGTGGTTTTGATTCATTAGAGGCCTCTTGCAGGGCTGCTGGTACTGGGTCTGTAATCAGAAGGCATGCTTGGCTTAAGGGGCAATCTTTGCCTGATCATGTTAAAGCTAAATTGTTGGATGCTCCTTTAAATCAGGACTGCCTGTTTGGCAACAAGGCTGAGGAAGTTATTAAAAAGATGGAAGATAAAGTTAAATGTATGCAAACTGTTAAAGATTTTTTACAAGTTCAGCCTCCTAGATTTAGTAGGCACTGGCTTTCTAAGAATTGGTCCTTTCCAGCCCCTTCCAGGTCTTCTCAAGTCAAATCCAGACACAGCAAAAACCCCAGTTTTTAGTCCCAGGGGACTCAGAACCATGCAGTGGGGGGGTCTCCGCTTTCAAGTCTGAGAATAATAAGACTCCCCCCTATGGTAAACTGTCTCAATGACTTCCTTTTAAAATTTCCAAGCACTCATAAACTGACTGCCCCTTTGTGGGGAAAGATTGCTCTTCATGCACAGAATTGGGAACTCGTTACCTAGGACAAATGGGTTTTAAATGTAGAGTCCCAGGGATACAGATTTTACTTCCACACGTTGCCAACACCAAGTGGGTGGCTAGACCTACCCACAAATCAGTGGCAGAGGCCCAAAAACAAGTACTTTTTTAAGCATGGGGGCTATTTAACTGGTACCAGAAGAGGAAAAGGGACAAGGTTTCTATTCGAGACTTTTCCTGGTACCCAGAAAAGACAATTCATGGCGTTCTATCCTGGACCTGTTTATTCTAAACACCTTTTTGGAGATTCCAAAATTCAAGATGCTGACTCTTCAATTACTTCCTATGCAAGGCAAAGATGCCTGGTTGGCAACACTAGATTTAAAAGAAGCATACCTGCACATCCCAGTCAGGGAATCTTGCAGAAGGTACCTACGCTTCTAAGCAGGCTGCACGCACTGTCAGTTCTCTGCACTGCCCTTTGGCTTATCTACTGCGCCCAGGATTTTCACAAAGTGCCTATCTCCAGTTATTGCATTTTACAGGCAAAAAAATATTCAAATATACCCATTCCTGGATGATTGTCTAATTCGGGCAGAAAGCCAGGACATACTTTTGAATCATTTGGCCTTTGTAAAACTTGTCTAGGGTACACTAGAGCAAAACAAACTATTAAAAACAAAAACGGCCAAGTGGCTATAAAGACTGCAACTCCGGTTTTATTATAAAAACAGTTAAAATTCTTAAAACGCTTTTCATCTGTTCATACACAGACTTCTTCAGAAGATACAATAACATTGAACAAACCTTATTTAAATAGTCAACAGCTGAAAAAGTGCGGAAAAATTAACTAAAGTCAATTAATTAAACATGTACTTAAACTAGAACCTTGATCTTTGTTTAAAGGTACAGTACTCTAACTTAGACCATGCCCTATATATATATATATATATATATATATATATATATATATATATATATATATATATATACACACTAACCTAAAACAGTACATTTAAATACAACCAAAATAAATGACATTACTCTCGAAGTAAACAAAATATAAATGCACTCTTGTGTATAATGTTTTAAAAATAAACATCTATCTTTGCAAGCTTTTAAGCTTTAATATGCTCATGATTGAGCATGATTCATTCAGACCTGGAAAGCTAAATGCATTTAGTTTTAGCTGCCACATTAGTTCCAGTTCTTCGACTGCAGAATTGCAACCCAAGACCGCTTAGGATTCTCAAGCAGAGAGTTCTAGGCCGACACAGCCATTTTCTTTAGGCCCTACTGACAAGATTGCAGAAGCCGGTGCTGTGGAAACACCTTCGGTTGCAGAAGGTGTCTTCAGACAGACTACTCTCACTATAAAATCTTATGCTAAGCTTAAGACTCCTCTAAAACCAAAAAAGACTGCACATCAGTCTCCGGTTCAAGGCCCCATGCCTAAGAAACAGATTCTTAAAATGGCTGAAGATTTGATTTCTTTAATCAGGGGTTCCCAACCCCCCCCCCCCCTGGAAAAAAGGCCTAGATAAGAGGAGGATTAGGCTCCTCTGAGGAACATGATTACTCCTTTCCCCCTTATGAAGATTCTATTCCCTCAGCTTCTCCCCCTGAAGACTATTCCTTTGGGGAAACCTTACATACCATGATGGAACATTTCCACTGGGAAGGTCAGGATTACTCCGACTCAAAGAAAAGGCTCAGAGAGTTTCTTTTACAGGTCAGGACTACTCCAACTCAAAGAAAGGCTCAGAGAGTTTCTTTTACTCCCCCAGCAGACCACTTGCTATCCCTCCAGTTTTAGACATTGTGAATGATGTTTACTTAGAATCTAGTCTAAATCCAGATTCACTGCCTCCTGCTCCAGCCAAACCAGACAGATATTATAGAGTGCCTGACTCTCACAAATTCCTTTACAAAAGCCGTGTTGCTGACCCAGAAACCATCTCCCAAGGTCCCAAAGGGGCTAAGGCTTCTATGGCTAAAAATCCTGTACCCTGTGAAAGGGACTCCAGAGCACTAGCTAGGTGGGAGAAGAAGGTTTACACCTCAGCTACTCTAGCTATGAGAGCACTAAATTGTCAATTTCACATGCTGAAATACCAGCAATTCCTAATGTCGCAAATAAAACAAAAGATGAGCACGCACCCTCAACAGTCTGAATTCAAGGAAATACAGGATCTGTTGCATGCAGCTGAACAAGTGGGCAAACATACTTTACAATGTGGATTTGATTCCTTGGAAGCTTTCTGTAGAGCAGCTGTTACTGGGTCTGTTGTACGTAGGCATGCTTGGTTAAAAGAACAAACTCTGCCTGATCATGTTAAAGCAAAGTTACTAGATGCACCCTTACAGCAGGATGTCTTATTTGGAGTTAAAGCAGAAGAGGTTTTAAAGAAAATGGAGGATAAGGCAAAATCTATGCAGACGGTCAAATATTTCTTACAGGTTCAACCCCCACGCTTCAGCAGAAATTGGCCAACAAAAAATTGGTCCTTCCCAGCTTCTGACAGACCACAGAGGGGTAAATACAGATGCCCAAGGGGCAGAGGTCAAGCACAAATCCCTTACAAACCTCACCAATGGGGCACTGCAACACAGAAGGGAGGAGAAGACAGGTCCCAAACTACTAGAAGACAAACACAATGACTTAAACCTCAAACTGCCAAGCAAAGCTCTCTTGGCAGCTCCCTTGGGAGGAAAATTAGCACTTTTTGCAGACAACTGGCACATCATCACAAAGGACAAATGGGTCCTAGACATTATCTCACAAGGATACAGATTCCATTTCTACACCTTGCCAAGGATAAAAGGAATGCCAAACCTGCCACAAAATCAATGGGCAGAGGCACAAAAACAAATTACAGCTCTCATGGACATGAGAGCCATTCAACTGGTACCTAGACAGGAGCAAGGCCAAGGATTTTACTCAAGGCTCTTTCTAGTCCCCAGAAAGGACAATGCTTGGAGACCCATTCTGGATCTTTCGATTCTAAACACCTTCTTGCAAGTATCCAAATTCACGATGCTAACACTACAGCAGCTTCTTCCCATGTTGGGCAAGAAAGCTTGGCTAGTAACATTGGACCTCAAGGAGGCATACCTGCATGTCCTTATCAGAAAAAATTGCAGATGATACCTCCGTTTCATTGCAGGTTCAACCCATTACCAATTCTCTGCACTGCCCTTTGGCTTATCTACTGCGCCCAGGGTCTTCACAAAATGCCTGGCACCAGTAATCGCATACTGCAGACAAAGAGGAATTCAAATATACCCATACCTGGACTGCCTCATCCAAGCAGAAAACAAGGACATTCTCTTACAACATCTGGCTTTTGTAAAACATCTTCTAAGTTGCCTAGGGTACACAGTAAACGAAAAGAAATCAAAACTAGTGCCCCCACAAAATATGACATTCCCAGGTGCCAGCTTGAATACAACGGCCCAGATGGCTTATCTGACGCCAGACAAACAACTACAACTGACTCAATATTTCAAAACAATGGCAACAAAGACCCAACTCCCTGCAAGAAAAATTCTGCAGGCCTTGGGATTCATGGCATCTTGCATACTACTAATACCATTTGCAAAACTGCATTTGAGGAAATTACAATGGTACCTAAATAGCGTATGGATTCAACACAGCCACAGCTTGGAAACAATGATACCTCTCATTCCCTGCCTTCAACAGGAGTTTCTATGGTGGTCACAGGCATGTCACCTCAACAAGGGTCAGTGTTTCACCTTACCCCCAGCCAGGCAAACTATGACAACAGATGCATCGGACTATGCCTGGGGGGCACACATGGCAGGACAGTGCGTTCAAGGCATATGGACTGCAGATCAAAGAAATCTGCGCATCAATCAAAAAGAAATGCTAGCTGTAAAGAATGCTCTGACAGCCTTCAAGGACCTCTTAAATCCAGGGCAGCTTATAATAAGGACAGACAACACCACAGTAATGTGGCACATAAACAAGCAAGGGGGTACACACTCCTACCCTCTATACAGGCAAGCAATGACCTTGTGGGACACAGCACTGGCTTACCAAGTTCAGTTACAAGCTCAATTCCTGCCAGGAAAAAAGAACACATTGGCAGACGACCTAAGCAGGACCATCATGTATCCTCACTAGTGGAAACTGGATCCACAAGTATTTGCAATGATAACTCAAAAATGGGGGCGCCTGGACATAGTTTTGGGGGTTGGCAAACAGGTCTATCAGCTATCAAAATTTTGCATCAGGACATTTCACCATCAAGCTTGGAAAGTGGACGCACTCATTCAGTTGGAAAATGCTGACCGTATATGCCTTTCCTCCATTGCCCCTTCTCACAAAGGTGCTGCTGAAAGTCAGGATGGCGAGACCCTGAATGATACTCATTGCCCCAGACTGGCCACGCCAGCACTGGTACCCACTACTAAGGAATATGGCCCACAGCCCACCATGGATTTTACCACAAATTCCTCATCTGCTCACACAGCAAGACAGTCAGATTCTACACAGCCAGCTCAAAACCTTAAATTTGGCTGCATGGCAAATCACCTAAGCAACCAGCCAGCTCCTCTTTCACAAGCTGTTATGGATGTCATTCTGGAGGCCAGGAGGCCCAGCACCAGGAAAGCCTACTCAGACCAATGGAAAAGATTTTGTGCCTGAAACCAAGCTAAAGGCCAAAACACCCTTGAGCCGGACATACCTCAGATTCTACAATATTTAACTGAGATGTTGCACAAAGGACTTTCTTTATCATCTACTAAAATCCACACCTCAGCTATTTTAGCTCACTACAACACGGATCCTCCCTTATTTTCACATCCACTTCTAAGGCAGTACCTCAGAGGGGCCAAAAATATTAGGCCTCCCAGGACAGCACCAACACCAACTTGGGACCTCAACTTTGTTCTGGAAAAACTTACGCTGCCACCTTTTGAGCCAGCTTTCTCAGCTAATTTAAAGTTTATATCATGGAAGACTGCCCTGCTGCTAGCAATTACTTCAGCCAGAAGAGTCTCAGAGCTACAGGCACTAATGGCAGTAGAGTCTTTCCTCATTTTTCATCAAGACAGAGATGTCCTTCATGGATGCATCTGCAGTCATAACAAATGGGTTGTCCTGTCGTCAGGCAGCCCTTCGGTCGGCCGGATTCCAAAGTCTGGGTCCGGCTTCGGCTGATGTCGCACTTCACCCGACGTCATCTCTGCTGGTCTTCGGGTATAAAGGCATCAGCCGACGCCATTTTCCTCAGTCTTTCTTGCCGCGTGGCGCCCGAAGCAGAAGCTGTTCGCAAGTGCCGGTCGGTCAGATCCAGAGATTACTACTACCGAATACTACTTGAAGACTTCTAAAAGCTAAGTACCCGTTGGGGACTCTTTCTTGCCTCAGCCGATGTCAGAAAAAGTCAATAACTGTTTAACTTGTGGGAAACAAATACCTCATAAAGATTTCCACTCTTACTGTTTGCCTTGCTTAGGCCCAGACCACGACGTAGCAGCCTGTTCGGCCTGTGCTTCCTTCAACCGACGAACGCTTAGGCGTCGGTCGGAGTTTGCTGAACAGTTTTTCGGCTCAGATTTTGCGTACATTATGCCGTCGGATCCTCTGACTACCCAAATTGTTAAAAAACGCAAAGAAAAAGACTGACACTCGCAGTCCGCGGTTTCGGCCGAAACCACGGTTAAGCAAGCCGCGAGTGTCTCGGTTTCGGCCGAAACCGAGAAAACTGGTCAATCTTCAGCAGAATCCATGACTACTACTGAGGCTCCTGCTTCCTTATCTGAATCTGCCTCAGAAATTTTGCCTACAACTGTGGTTTCCACTGATCTATCAGACACCATCCCCTTGGATATCTCTACCCCAGCACGTGGTGCTGCTAGGCCTCCTGCAGCCATGTCTATTAAGGCCTTTGCCAGGGCTAAAGCAGCCAAATCAGCTAAATCAGTGCCTGTTAAACCACCCTCACTCAGGCCCACTTCTAGTTCTCAAATGCTTACTCTGGCAGAAGATTTAATATCCTTAATTAGGGGATCCCAATCTCACCCAGACAGGGCCTCTCAGCCCCCAGAAAAGAGACCTAGAGCAGAGCCCCCCGAGCCTGTGTCCTCTGATGATTCTGCGGATGACTCAGACATTACAGACCAGCCAGAGGCTCCTTTTTCCAATTATGAAGATTCAGATGCTGAAGAATCCATTCCAGCTGCCTCTCCACCAGAGGAATTCTCTTTTGGGGAAACCTTACATGCCATGAGAGAACAATTCCAATGGCAGGGACAAGATTTCTCAGATTCTAGAAAAAGGCTTAGGACCTTTCTGCGCTTACCACAACATAGGCCCCTAGCTATACCTCCTGTCCTTTCTGTTGTGGACGATGCATTTAATGATGTCTGCACTGCTCCTGATTCTTTACCTCCAGCCCCTGCCAAACTAGATAGATTTTACAGGGTGCCAGACACTCATCACCATCTATACAAGGCCCCACTTGCTGACCCCGAAACTATATCCCAGGGGCCTAAGGCAGTAGCCTCGACCACAGCAAAAAACCCTATTCCTTCTGAAAGGGAATCCAGGTCCTTAGAGAGATGGGGAAAAAAGTCTACACCTCTGCTACTCTCTCTGCTAGAGCTTTAAACTGTCAGTTTCACATGATCCAATACCAAGAGTTTATGCTTGATCAGTTAATTAAAAAGCTGTCCTCTGATGAATCTTTAGATAAGAAATATGTATTAGAAATGGTGAATAACATCCAACAGGTTAGTAACCATTCTTTAAAATGTGGCTATGATGCACTGGAGGCTTCATTTAGATCAGCCATGACTGGCACAGTGATAAGAAGGCATGCATGGTTGAAAGAACAGGTCTTGCCGGATCATGTTAAAGCTAAAGCTATTGGATGCTCCTATGGATAAGGCCAGTCTATTTGGGGAACCTGCCCAGCAGGTAATGAAGAAAATGGAAGAGAAGGCAAAATCTGTACAAACAGTTAAAGATTTCCTACAGGTTCAGCCCCCAAGGTTTAGCAGGAACTGGCCTGCCAAGAATTGGTCCTTTCCTGACTCCACAAGATCCCAAAGGGGCAGGAACAGACGCTCTAGGGGCAGAAATCAATCCAGAGGAGGTGCCTACAGAGGACGACAGTGGCAAGGCAATAACCGAGGCACAGACGCAACCACTGCCACTGCAACAGGACAATCACAGTGACTTGGCTCTGACTCTGCCTACCAGGGAGCAATTAGCAGCACCATTAGGCGGAAAGTTAGCCTTATTCTCGAAAAATTGGCACTATATTACAAAAGACAAGTGGATTTTGCAAACCATAGACCAAGGCTACCGGTTCCACTTCCACACTTTACCAGTAAAAACAGGAATGCCAAACCTGCCCCCAAATCAAAAAATAGAAGCCCTGCACCAGACAGCAGAATTAATAAAGATGAGAGCTGTGGAAAGGGTACCAATAACAGAACAGGGCAAAGGATTCTACTCCAGACTCTTCCTAGTACCAAGAAAAGAAAAAAACTGGAGACCTATTCTCGACCTGTCCATCTTAAACACGTACATCATTGTCCCAAAATTCAAAATGCTGACCCTACATCAACTTCTTCCCATGCTGGGCAAGGAGTGTTGGCTGGTAACTCTAGATCTCAAGGAGGCATACCTGCACGTCCCCATTCGACCAAATTGCAGAAGATACCTCAGATTTCTTGCAGGATCAGAGCATTATCAATTCTCAGCATTGCCCTTTGGCTTATCCACTGCCCAGAGTATTCACAAAATGCCTGGCATCAGTAATCGCTCACTGCAGAGTACAGGAATCCAAATTTATCCATACCTGGACGACTGCCTGTTACAAGCGGACAACAAAAGCAAGCTGACAACAGATTTACAAAGGGTCATTTACTTGCTACAAGCCCTGGGATACACAGTCAATTTTCAAAAGTCAAGACTGATACCATCCCAGACAAGAACTTTCTTGGGCGCGGAATTGGACACAGTAAAACAGATGGCATTCCTCACTGCAGAAAAACAAAAAGAACTTCCTCTTTACTTCTTGGCATTAACAAAGCAGAACAAACTAACAGCAAGAAAAGTTCTGCAGGCCTTGGGCTTCATGGCATCATGCATAATCTTGGTCCCACATGCCAGACTACATATGAGAAAGTTACAGTGGTACCTAAAGAATTTATGGTCTCAACACAGGCACAGCTTACAAACAGAAATACCACTAATCCCATGCTTAAAACAGGAGCTCCTATGGTGGGCTCGGGCATGCCAGTCAAACCTAGGCTTACCCTTCCACAACTTTAGAGCAAACCAAACCATCACAACGGATGCCTCAGACCTAGGATGGGGGGCACACATGCTGGACAAATGCGTACAAGGACTGTGGACTCAGGACCAGCGGCACCTGCACATAAACCAAAAAGAAATGCTGGCAGTAAAACTGGCAATCCTAAAATTCAGACCATTCCTCAAAGAAGGCCATTTGATGATAAGGACAGACAACACCACAGTCATGTGGTACATCAACAAACAGGGAGGCACTCATTCTTACCCCCTATGCAGAATGACTTTGGACCTTTGGAATCTGGCTCTCGGCTACAACATCCAGTTACAGGCAATATTTGTACCGGGAAAAGAGAACACCCTAGCAGACATTTTAAGCAGAACCACCTCGGATGCTCACGAATGGATGCTACACCCGGACATCTTCAAGGCCATCACAAAGAAATGGGGAATGCCACAAATAGATCTATTCGCTTCCCCACAAAATCACCAGCTCAAAAAATTCTGCACAAGGACATTCCACTCGCTTGCATGGAAGGTGGACTCTCTATCCTTCAGCTGGAAAGGCCTGACAGCATATGCATTCCCACCTCTTCCCTTGATGCACAAGGTACTACTGAAAATCAAAGAGGAACGTCCAAGGATAATTCTGATAGCTCTGAACTGGCCAAGACAACACTGGTACCCATTGCTGAGGAGCATGTCTCGGGAGAAAATGTGGTCAATACCCCTGATGCCTCTGATGTTAACTCAGAACAACTACAACATCATACATCCAAACCTAAAAACCTTGCAACTGACTGCCTGGAACATCACATAGCAGTAACTAACCCAGACCTTTCACAAAGGGTTAAAGACATTATCCTTGAAGCCCGCAGACCTTCTACAAGAAGGAACTGTGCAGGAAAATGGAAAAGGTTCATCATTTGGAGTACTGAAAGAGGAAAAGATGTGTCGAACATAGATATTGCTAACATCCTGGAGTACTTGGCAGAGCTTCTACATACAGGCCTGTCCTATTCCTCCATCAAGATACATGCATCAGCTATTTCAGCAGAATGCAGCTTTGATCCTCCTGTCTTTTCACATCCTCTACTCAGGCAGTTTCTCAGAGGGATCAAGAATGTAAAACCTCCTAGGAAACCACCATTACCAGCATGGGACTTGAACTTTGTACTAGAAAAGTTGACACTCCCTCCATTTGAACCAGCAGCAACAGCAGATCTACAACACCTGTCATGGAAAACTGCTTTCCTACTGGCTATTACTTCAGCAAGGAGGGTTTCGGAACTACAGGCCTTAATGGCAGTGCAACCCTTCCTAATCTTCCACCAAGATAGGGTGTCCATGAGAACTAATCCTACATTTATGCCTAAGGTGGTATCCAGAGTGTCTTTAAACCAGGCAATCCACCTACCTACCTCATTTCCCAATCCACAAAACACAGGTGAAAGAATAATGCATACCTTGGATGTACACAGACAGTTACGCTACTACCTGGACAGAACCAAAGGTAACAGAAAAACTGACCAGCTCTTTGTAGCCTATGCAACAGGAAGGGAAGGAAAAGCAATTTCCAAACAGACAATCTCCAAATGGATAGGAAATTGCATAAGATTCTGTTACTCCTACCATGGAAAACCAATTCCACAGAACATAAGACCTCATTCTACAAGGGCTACAGCCACTACCACAGCTTTCTTAAGAGGAGTGGCAACCAAGGACATTATTGAGGCGGCTACTTGGACCTCCGTGCATACATTTGCCAAGCATTATAATTTACCTCTATATTCTAGATCCCGAGCAGGGTTTGCCACTGCTGTACTGCAAGGGATCCTGACTACACCATAATCATTATTCCTCCTCCCCTAGTTTGGCTATGGTATTCTACCCATTTGTTATGACTGCACATGCATCCATGAAGGACATAGTACAGTTTTGTACCTACCATAAATGTAGATGTCCGAACTGGATAGCATCTGCAGTCCCTCCTTCCCCTCTGTGGTACTCCTAGGGTATTTACCCTCCTAATAGCTAGCTGGGGGGGGGGGAGTCTCTTATGGTGTATTTGTTTGTATATATGTACATACATGTTTATTTTTTGTGTTTGCCTTCTACTATTTTGGAAACATTGGCTTTTATCTAAAATTTAGCTTTCCAAGAGGGCAATTGGCATCTGGGGCAAGAAACACTGAGGAAAATGGCGTCGGCTGATGCCTTTATACCCGAAGACCAGCAGAGATGACGTCGGGTGAAGTGCGACATCAGCCGAAGCCAGACCCAGACTTTGGAATCCGGCCGACCGAAGGGCTGCCTGACGACAGGACAACCCATTTGTTATGACTGCAGATGCTATCCAGTTAGGACATCTACATTTATGGTAGGTACAAAACTGTACTTTTCTCTACGAACTAACCCCTCCTTTATGCCAAAGGTGGTATCCAGTGTGGCTCTAAATCAAAGCATCCTTTTTCCCAAATCCACAGAACAAAAGAGAAAGACTCCTGCATTCCTTGGACATTCACAGGCAACTACGTTACTACTTGGATAAAACTAAGGTTTTCAGAAAATCTGACCAGCTTTTTGTATCCTATGCTACAGCATCACAAGGAAAGGCCATCTCAAAACAGACCATTTCCAAATGGATAGGACATTGCATACATTTTTGCTACAACCATCATGGAAAACCGGTTCCTGCTAGCATAACGCTCCACTCCACCAGGGCAGCAGCTACATCTACTGCCTTCCTCAGGGGGGTGCCAACCAAGGATATTCTGGAAGCTGCAACTTGGAGTTCAGTACACACCTTCACCAAACACTATCACTTACCACTTTACTCTAAGTATAGGGCTGGCTTCGCCACTGCAGTTTTGCAGGGCCTTCTAGCCTCCTCTTACCCTGTTTGACTCCACCTCCCATCCTCAGCTTTGGGATTCATCCCAAGTGTGATGACTGCAGCAGGGTAACATGATGAACATAGTACAGTTTTGTACATACCATAAATGTAGATGTTCAAGTGTATACCCTGCTGCTGTCCAGGTTACCCTCCCTCCATCCTCTCTGACCTAACTGAAGCCTTTCAATACCTTAAAATCTGATACAACCTTTATGGTGTATTTGCTTATAGCTGGAGGGATGTTTTGTTTGGGCTAAACTTTTATTATTGGTACTATCTACTGACCACCTTTTGGGGGGGCACCTGACATCTGGGGCAAGAAAAACTGAAGAAAATGGCATCGGATGCCTCTTATATACCCCTGGCGCACTGACGTCAGGGAAGAAGCGACAGCAACCGATGCTGGACCAAAACTTTGGAGTTCAGGCAGACTGCGGGACCGCCTGACGACAGGATAACCCAAGTGTGATGACTGCAGCAGGGTATACACTCGAACATCTACATTTATGGTAGGTACAAAACTGTACTTTCTTTGATCTCCTCAACAACTGGCAAATCATGTCAACATCAACAAGATGAAGGCTGTACTTCCAGTTCTTCAGGCTTTTCACTCCCTTTAGGTTCCAGGTTCTCTAAAGGCTTTTACAGACAGTACTACAGACGTGGTCCATCAACAAGCAAGGGAGCATAGTGTCTTACCTTCTTTGCAGACTGTTTTTTCAGGTTTGGGATTTTGCAGTTCACCATCCCTTAGTTCTTCAGGCAGTCTACATTCCTTTAGCGCACAGTCTGGTGGCAGACTCTGAGCAGGTCTAGAACAAATCCTCATGAGTGGGTGCTTCACATGAAGATGTTTCTGGACATTGTATGTCAGTGGGGGTACTCCTGAAGTAGATCTTTTTGCCTCCCCTCTGAGCATACATCTTCACCAGTTCTGTTCATGTGACATGTTCTTTGGTTTATTAAGTGGATGTCCGATTTTTTTTTTCTTGGAACAACATGTTTCTGTATGCTTATCCCCCTCTTCCTCTGCTACCAAAAGTCCTGCACAAAATCACATGGGACAGACCCAAAATCTTGCTGGTGAATCCCTTTTGGCCCAGACAGGGATCTCTCACTTGTCTACTCTTCACTTGACACTTTAGGCAGTAGGGTTTTGCCACATAATTATGCCTTTCAATATACAGGCCTTCTGCCATTAGTATATCACAACCAGCAACAAGCTGTGACGGTTTCCAATTCTGTTTTACAAAACCTACAATCTGATTATCTTCTTTACATTCATCACTGATGGGTTCGGTTCTGAGTCCTCAGAACTGAGTCGACCTAATACCAAGCTTGTGCCAGCCAAAAACTCACGAGCTAAGCTTCTACCCACAATGCCCTTCTCCCTGTTACCCCAAATCTCGTTTGCCGCATAGCCATAAAGCCGCATTTCATCCAAGCTCTCAGCTAAGTGGAAACATTTTGATATTTTGCAGAAAAATTTGTCTATTTTCTTATTTGTGACTTACACCCATTAATCTTTATATTTACAGTTAGATTTACACTTTTTTCACTTCTGCTTCTACCCGTTTGGTAATCTTTTAAGTACCATTGGTAGTACGGCCTTCTCTCATCCTTGTGGTATTCCTTGAATACCATCGCTGGCATTTCTTCTCTCCTTCCGTTTTGCTGTCTAGTTGTGTGTTTTTGACTATTTGGGATAGATACTGTGTGTACTTTGGTTTAGACATACAGAGAGTAGAATTTACATCTTCTTCTGAAGGTTTTGATTGTTGTGTTTAACTTTTTCATGATATCTGATAAGGGTACATCGGGCTTCAAGCATTGTACTTCTTGTAATGGTAAACTTCCAAATAGTGACTCTCACGATGATTGTGTCTATTCCTTGGGGTGTCCCATCTTTCGGTGCAACCCCCCTGTGTGATTTGTCAAAGTTTCAGCCAGCGCACTCTGAGCGCAAGAATAAGTTAATACAGAAGGGCCTACTTAAGTCGCCCTTTTCAGAGGCCCTTTCTGCGACTGAGGTCTCAACCCCTCCTAGGAAGGATAAGAAAAGGTCCCATTCAGTTCCGTCTTCACCCTCTGGTGACCAGGGTAAGTCCATTAAACCTAAAGTGTAAAAACTTTCTTCGGAGCATAAATCTGCCTCATTACAGACCTCGTCTGCTGCAGGTACTACAACTCTTTCTATATTGGTGTCCGCTTTGACTCGGATATACTGTCTCTGGCACAGACTATAGACCTCACCTCACCTAGTATGACCTCTGCACCGGGTGCCGCTTTGCCACAGTGCACTCCTTCGATTACTATGTCTGCAATGATGATTGAACCTACCTTACTGGCTTTGTGCCCCTTCGGCACTGAGCTCTTTTACAGTTCTGAAAAGAATGAATTTGACCCCACTGCTTCCTGTCCCCAAACCTGAGACATCTGTGCCGGTAGATTCCACACCATGGACCCGATACTCTCCATCCATAGACCCGTTTCTAGGCCAAGTGTATAGCCCATTTCTAGATTGACCTGACTCTCCATCGGGAGTATCCACTAGATCCACCAGGAGCCTTTCAGAACTTGATGTGGTGCATCTTGTAGATAAGCTGTTGGCAGCCAGGGGGATACCAATGCCTTCCAGGACCCATCCTCCTGCAGGACTTGGGTTGACTTCTCCATGGACTCCTTCCTATTCTCCTCTTTTGACCATTCCAGTTCTAAAGCCTCCTGTTCCGGCGGCCTTTTCCGAACCCCCTGTCTCTGTGCCTGTAGTAGACTCACTGTGGCTCCAGGACAGTCCCTTTGGTCCTTGGTTCCTGCTGAACCGGTCCTTCCTCAACCCTGTGATTGGGCTGCAGGCTCTTCGGATCGTGGCATGGTTCCTAGTGTCTCTTCGGTTCCATTCTAGGTGCCGGGAACTTTTTCTGCACTGATCCTGCTTCAGGCTCCATCCTTGGGAGCGGGTTCAGTGGAGTGGGGTGTGACCCTTGTTCCGAGGTACTCCTCCTCGGTTCTGGGCTCCCATCCCACTTCGGGTGGACCTGCTTTCCTTGTGATGGAGAGGGCTGTTGCTTCTGGAAGCATTCTGCGAACGTAAGAACCCCAGATTTCTCCCCCTGAGCTACAGCTGCCACAGGCCGCCTCCCCGGGACACCGGGCAGGGAAGCTGCAGGAACCCCCTGCATACAGGGTACCCACTCTTCAGAGTCCTCCTCAGAAGCCCCCACTAAGGAGCCCCCATGGAAGAGGTTGTGCAAGAAGTATGTAGACTACCCTGAGGAATCTCACAGAGGACACAGATTTCGATGATGAAGAGTCAACACAGCCACCCCCTGATGATGTCTCCTTTGGAGACCTCCTTGAAATGCTGAAACAGAGGGGTGACTGGAAGCCCAGTAACCTTTCTTTTGAGGAGTCCGTCTTCCTGCAGGCTTTCTGTGCCTGGCCATCTATCTCTTGGGTGACACTGCCTGCAGATGAGCTAGTTCAGTTCGTGGTGCAGCGTGCCTGGAAGAACCCTGATTCTGTTGAGGTGATCCCTTGGAGACCCGACAAGATACTCTCTCCACGTGAGCAATAACCCACATTGGTCCAGAGGTTTACTGTTCGATGCTGTGGTGGTGGTTGCCACAAAAAAGGATGTAGCTGAAGAGAGTCCTACTGTCCACTCAGCCAACAGAGTCCCAGGCCATGGACAGATTGGGGAAGTGAGTCTTTGCATCTGTGACCTTTGCAGTATAGTCCCTGAACTACTTGGTACATTTTATGAGGCTCCAAAAAGACTTTGTCTCCAAACTCTCTGGAATGCTCGCAGTACAGGTGTCTGATGAGGTAAGGGACAAAGTTGCCTTGCAGCTCGCAACCCTGGAATCGATCAATCGACAAGTTTGGTTCCCCTTCCTTCAGCCTTATCTGTTGTATCCACCATTGATTCTGGACCCTCTTCCAGACCTGACTTCTCACCCCCAAGGGTTGAGTCATCCGAATCTGTCTAGTCTCAGGCTGACAGCTATGTTTTTCCTCTTCTGTTAGTTTCCAGGAGGGTGATCTCACCTCACCTGTTCATGACCTTATTCTGGCCTCTCATAAACCATCCACCAGAAGACTATATCAGGATGTATTTGGCTCTAGTCACAGCGGTCTTACAGTATCTGTCTAACTTTTTGAAGATGGAGCCGCAGCTTCTACCATACAAGTACATCTGGTGGCGATTTCTACTTACCATAATGGGCTGGTTGGTACTCCTCTCATTTCACAGCATTTATGTAAAACTTCTTAAAGGGGTTTATCACATTAGACCTTCAATCAGACAGCCTATAGAGCCGTGGAATCTCATGTTAGTTCTTCAGTCTTTGACTCAACCCCACTTTGAACCCGCAGCGAAATGTGACCTCAAATTCCTGTCATGGAAATCTCTGTTTTTGGTAGCCATCATGTCAACCAGATGAATTTCGGAATTGCAGGCATTATGCACCAAAAGGCCCAATTTAATCTTCCACAAGGACAGAGTATCACTCCGGACAAACCCATCTTTTCTCCCCAAAGTTGTTTCTGACTTTTCCATCAATCAGTCTGTTGACCTACCAGAATTTTTCCCAAACTTCTCTAATAAAGGAGAATACTGCCTACATTCCTTGGATGTGCACAGGCAATTGAGATTTTATTTAGACAGGACCAAAACAATAAGCGAGACTGACCAATTTTTCATTTCCTTTTCTGGGCCTAGAGTGGGAAATTCTGTCTCCCAGGTCACTTTACCAAAATAGCTAAGGGACTGCATATGTTTCACCTATTCACTTGCAAAACAATCTGTGCCACAGAATATTAAAGTCCATTCCACTAGATCGGTAACGACGTCTGTAGCCTTCCATACCAGAGCTTCTATGGATGACATTTGCACAGCAGCCACTTGGGCTAAACCCCACACTTTTATCAATCATTACAAATTAGATGTAGTCTCCAGAGGGAGAGCTGCCTTTGGCTCAGTGATTCTCAGGAACGTTCTTCTGTAAGGGCCACCCAAGGATTTCAAGGTAGCTGGGGATTCTGTCCCATCAGTGATGAATGGAAAGAAGATTAACAACATCAGATAAAGACATTGTCTTGCCATAACATTCCATCTGTTGGTGATCTTTCATTCATCACTTCCCACCCTCCTTCCCCTGCCAAAGGATCCTGGGGGATGCTTTGGGTCCAAGTGGTGTCTTAGGGCATTTGCGCAGAAATGG
The DNA here is from genome assembly GCF_019279795.1 of Protopterus annectens. NCBI lineage: Eukaryota > Metazoa > Chordata > Ceratodontiformes > Protopteridae > Protopterus > Protopterus annectens. The sequence goes on from NC_056749.1 coordinate 225,536,531, forward strand.
CCTCTGCTTTACTTGTATAACGTGGGTAAACTTGAGCTAAGCTTCTATCCACAATGCCCTTCTCCCTGTTACCTCAGATCAAGAGCTAGCTGGCTGGCATGAGCTTGGTATTAGGCCAACTCTGTTCCGAGGGCTCGGAACCAAACCCATCAGTGATGAATGAAAGAAGATCAACACCACAGATGGAACAATATGGTAAGACACAACTTTTTTGCCTGTTTCTCCCACATGTTCAATGGAGTTTGTAAACCATCACATACGTAGTCCACTGTCTTGGGCCGCCAATATTATTGTCTTTTGGTTTAAATTTTTCTCTCCTTAACCATTCCTTTGTTTGATCTTGATTAATATGATGTTGTTCCAAGAGTTTTCTATACTTCGAACTATATGCATTTTCCACATTTTTGCCTTCTCGTGATCCTTCACCTTATATTCTTTATTTTGTTTTTTAGCATATTCAGTTGCTGCCAGATTGTTTTCTACTTTTGGTTCGATTTCCATTCCCACTTGAAGCCAATATGCGTCTGCTAAACTAAGCAGGGACGTTCTCTTATTCTCCTCGTATTTCAAAACTTTCAGTGCGTTTGGATCTTGTGAGGTCAGCAAAAAGCAGATCTGTACATGTAATTTTCATGGAGGCCCTTACCTCCTTCAGAATGGGGAATATATAATCTTGGTATGCACTGATTTTTATAAATCATTTGATAAACATGAAGCATCTTTCTTGTTTTCCTGTCCAACTTATCAAACACCTTTTGGGGCCAGTCAATCACTCCAAAACTGTAAGGTTAGAACAGTAAGAGCAATTTTTTTTATAGCTTGGACTTTGTTCCTAGATGTCAACACTTTTCAGTATTAAGTCTTCTAAAATCTTCTTTACTAAGTTTTATTCACATTAGTTCATGTTTCATTGTTCATTCTTCAGCAATTTCCAAATATGTATACACTCCCTCTTGCTCAGGTACTTTTATTTCACATTCCTGCCCCAAACTGATGCTCTCTTGGTGCTGCAGTTTTCCTGCTTAAAAGGTTGATTTTGCGCATTTATCAAGACCAAATGACATTCTTATATCATCTGAAAAAGTTATGATCACCTGCTTTTGTGCTTTCTTGTTTGTTTGATGAACTATACAGGTTTAAATCTTCTACAAAAAGATAAGTCTTTACACTTTGTTTTGTGGGAGCCAAATCATAGCCATGATATAATCTGTCAAGTGTTCAATTTAATGGATTAAGGGAAAGACAAAATAGCAGCAGTGAGAGGAATATCTCCCTTTGAATTTTTATCCCTGGAATAATAATTTGTCCTTTATCGTGGCTTAACTGCAAAGTGGTTTGCCAGTGTTTCATGGTCACTGTAAGTAATTGATAAGTGTAAGGTATATCTTACAACTTTTTAAATATTCTTTTATCCATGAATGTGAGATACTGTCAAATGCTTTTTTATACTATGCCATACACAGATTCTTCCCTGTTTTACAGTTCTCCACTATGACTTGAACAGCAAATGATCCTTTGTTCCATAATACTTTCTTTTATTACTCTTGTTCTATTGCCTTGATTGAGGTTTTCTTCTAAATGACTATAAACTCTGATGTTCCAGTCAATATTTGATATGTCGTCGGAAGGCAAGTAAATTGGTCTATAGTTTTTAGGATAGCTTGCAGGTTCGCTGTTAAGTAGGTGTATTGTTTTTCCTATTGTTAACCAGATTGGTGTCTGGTCAGGGTGCGCATGTAGATAGTTGTCACTCATGGCTAAATCTTCATGTAAAGATATTAATACTTTTTGCCAGAAGTTAGGTACTGCATCAGGGCCTTGGGTTTTCCAGTTAGGAGCTTTCCTTAACTTTGTTTCAATCTCTCTGTCTGTTGCCTCATCCCATTTCATATCCTGCACAGTTGAACTTCTTATTCTTTCTTTTACTACTTCTGTCCATTTAGCATCTTTGTTCCACAGGATCTTCATAGATACTTCTCCAAAATGTATCTATTTATTCTTTTTTGGTGCTGTTTCAGTTCCTTTTAATGTGTTTCCCACCTCTCCATAAAACTTTTTTGGGTCATCAGTGAATTGCTTATATTGTAATTTTTCTTTGTTTGTCTGCATATCTTCTACGTTTTTCTGCCCGTGCTGATATTTTTAGTCTGGTTTAGTATGGGTGGCTGCATTTACATTGAGCTCTGCACATAAGTGTGTATTGCCTTTGAAGTTGTGGACATAGTTAAAGAATGCTCTGTGGTTGGCCGTGGCCTGGGAAGCCACATTTACCAGAAATGTAGCTGTGGAAGACTTTATTTGACCTCCAAGTTGTTTGTTTAGTTTGAAAGTGTTTTTGCCATGCTGGGTGCTACACCTCCAAATTTTTGACATGATTTTCTTCCTTCTGTTATACAGCCTATTGATTTTGTGATTCCACCAAGGTGGCTTGTTTTTTGAGTTAGTTCTGTAGTTCTTCCTGGTGGGAACAGCTGCCTCTCTGCAGCTATTAACATGCTTGCCTAGGGTTACTGTGAACAGTTCTGCATAGGCAGCAGTGTTGTTGGGGTTTATGGGGAAATGAAGCTTTGCCAGGTTATCACTTTATAGCAGGAAGTTAGCCTTAGAGTAGTTCCTGAATATTCCAGTGTTAGAAGGGAGTCCAGGTTATATTTTTACTTAGAAGGAGATCATTTTCTGGTCTGACCATACCAGGCAAGGCATTACAGTAGGGGGTGTGCAGCACTCTCCCATATTAGTAAGGACCAGATCCAGTATGGTTACACCCCTGGTTGGTGTATTGATAGTCTGATCCAGGGGGTATACGTTTACAAAATCCAGGAATCTCTGTACATGTACGTCGGATGTTGTATAGGATTCCCAGTTAATAGAGGGGTAATTAGTCACCCATGAATATGGTACTTTGTTGGATGGTGAGTGTTTCCAATAAGTTTTTAAATACATGGTATGAGTTTCCTGGGTCATAGAGAGGGACCTATAGCTTGCAAGGAAGTGATATTGGATTTTGCCTGTGGTGATATTAGAAAGGTGGAGCTCAAGTGCATCGTCCTGTTTGACCAGCCTTGAGGTATATTTATTTTTAATGAAGATTGAGGCACCTATACCTTTAGTTTTGTCTGTGTAGTAGCTGGTGTAAATGTGTGGAAGGCATTATAACCTTGCACTGTCAAAGTGCTCTCCATGGCTTTAAACAATGTTTCAGTGACTGCACAGACCTCGGCATTCTCTAGGGTGAGTAGAACTTCTAGGGAGTGCAGACGTTTTGTTTAGACTCCTAGCATTGAGCAGTAGTACCTTTAGGTTGTTTTGATTTGCTATGTTGGAAGTACTATCAGTTTGGCATTGCCTAAAAAAAGGCACTGTGGGGGAAGACAGTGATGTCCTTCAAGGATGCATCTGCAGTCATAACATATGGGTTGTCCTGCCTCAGGCAGCCCTTCTGTCGGCCGGATTCCAAAGTCTGGGTCTGGCCTCAGCTGATGTCGCATCTTCCCCGACGTCACAGCTGCTGGGGTATAAAGGCATCAGCCGACGCCATTTTCCCCAGTCTTTCTTGCTGCGCCGTGCCCGAAGCAGAAGCTGTTCGCAAGTGCTGGTCGGTCAGATCCAGAGATTCAGCTACCGAAGACTTCTAAAAAGCTAAGTACCCCGTTGGGGACTCTTTCTTGCCTCAGCCGATGTCAGACAAAGTAAATAATTGTTTAACTTGTGAGAAACAAATACCTCATAAGGATTTTCATTCCTACTGCCTTCCTTGCTTAGGCCCACACCACGACGTATCAGCCTGTTTAGTCTGTGCCTCCTTCAACCGACGGACTCTTAGACGTCGGTCGGAGTTTGCAGAAGAGTTTTTTGGATCCGCTTTTGCATATAAAATGCCGTTGGAGACTCCGACTACGCATTTAGCCAAAAAACGCAAGGAAAAGGACCGACACTCGCGGCCCGCGGTTTCAGCTGAAACCACGGTTAGGCCTACCGCGAGTGTCTCAGTTTCGGCTGAAACCGAGGCCTCGGTTCTTCCTTCTGCCGAAATCATACCTCCGACAACCGAGGCCAGCGAGGCCCCGGCCGAGTCGGCTACAGAAATCCCTACCGAAGAAGCAAGAGCACGAGAATTGTCCGACACCATTCCTTTGGACATTTCCACTCCTGCACGTGGGGCAGCTAGGCCCCCTGCTTCTATGTCTATTAAGGCTTTCTCCAGGGCTAAAGCAGCTAAAATTACTAAAGCTTTACCTGCAAAATCAACCTCTCAGAGAACTTCCTCAAGTTCCCAGATTCTCAGTCTTGCTGAGGACCTTATTTCTCTGATTAGGGGTTCCCAACCTCACCCAGACAGGGCCTCCCAACCTCTTCCTGACAAAAGGCCCAGGACTGAACCCCCTGAACCTCTCTCCTCTGACTACTCCTCGGATGGATCTGATTTGTCAGATCATCACAAAGGGCCATACTCACCTTATGAGGACTCTGATGCAGAAGACTCTATCCCTTCTGCTTCCCCTCCAGAGGAATTTTCCTTTGGGGAAACTTTACACTCTATGAGGGAACACTTTCAATGGCAGGGTCAGGATTTCTCTGATTCTAGAAAAAGGCTAAGGACTTTCTTACACTTGCCACAGCATAGGCCTTTAGCCATACCACCTGTGCTAACTGTAGTTGATGATGCATATAATGATGTCAGCTCTGCCCCTGATTCACTTCCTCCGGCCCCTGCCAAACCTGACAGATACTACAGGGTTCTGGATTCACACTTCCACTTGTATAAGGCCCATGCTGCAGACCCAGAAACTATTTCTCAGGGCCCGAAAGGTGTTGCAGCTGCCACTGCCAAAAACCCACTACCCTCTGAAAGGGAGTCAAGAGCATTAGAGAGATGGGGAAAAAAGGTTTATACATCTGCTACTCTTTCTGCCAGGGCTTTAAACTGTCAATTCCATATGATACAGTACCAGGAATATTTGTTAGATCAGCTGAATAAAAAGCTTTCTTCTCCTGAACCTTTAGACCTTAAGGCCCTTCAGGATTAGGTACACAATTCTCAGCAGGTCAGTAATCATTTTTTAAAATGTGGCTATGATGCACTGGGGGCTGCATTTAGATCAGCTATGACTGGGGCAGTAATTCGTAGACATGCCTGGCTAAAAGAACAATCCTTGCCGGACCATGTCAAGGCTAAACTCCTAGATGCTCCAATGGAGAAACAAAGTTTGTTTGGCTCCCCTGCACAGGAGATTCTAAAGAAAGTGGAAGAAAAAGCAAAATCTGTGCAAACAGTTAAGGATTTTCTGCAGGTCCAACCTCTGAGGTTCAGCAGAAACTGGCCTTCTAAGAATTGGTCCTTTCCAGACACCTCCAAAGCACAGAGGGGCAGGAATAGACGCCCAAGAGGCAGAGGTCAATCAAAAGGTGCCTACAGGGGTCGCCAGTGGCAACCTGCCAACCAGAGGAGTACTGCCACAGTTGCAACTACATCCACTTCCACAGGACAAACACAATGACTTGACACTGACTCCGCCTACAAGGGAACAACTGGAAGCACCCTTGGGCGGAAAATTGGCTTTATTCTCAAACAACTGGCATTGCATTACAAAAGACAAATGGACATTGCAAACAATAGACAGAGGATACAGGTTTCATTTCCACACTTTACCTAGAAGGAGCGGAATGCCAAACCTTCCACCAAACCAGAAGCCAGAGGCTTTAAGACAAATCAACAATTTACTTCAGATGAAAGCAATAGAAAGGGTACCATCTACGGAACAAGGCCAAGGGTTTTACTCCAGAATATTCCTTGTACCAAGAAAAGAAACCCAATGGAGGCCTATTCTCGACTTGTCCGCACTAAACACATATCTCATTGTGCCAAAATTCAAAATGCTGACCGTACAGCAACTTCTTCCCATGTTGGGCAAGGAGTCTTGGCTTGTGACTCTAGATCTCAAGGAGGCATACCTGCACATCCCTATACGACCAGATTGCAGAAGACACCTCAGATTTCTTGCGGGATCAGAGCATTATCAATTCTCAGCATTGCCATTTGGCTTATCTACTGCACCCAGAGTATTCACGAAATGCCTGGCATCAGTAATTGCACATTGCAGGCTTCAGGGAATTCAAATCTACCCATACCTGGACGACTGCCTCATACAAGCGGAGAACAGGACAAGACTTACAAAGGATTTGGCCTATGTCATACACCTGTTACAGGCCTTGGGATACACAGTCAACATCCAGAAGTCAAGACTAGTGCCATCCCAAAGGATAACCTTTTTGGGTGCGGATCTGGACATAATAACTCAGATGGCTTTTCTCACAGAAGAAAAACAAAAGCAACTACCGGTCTACTTCATGGCTTTGACAAGACAAACTCAGCTCACTGCAAGGAAAGTCCTGCAGGCCCTGGGTTACATGGCATCTTGCATAATCTTGATCCCACATGCCAGGCTGCATATGAGGAAATTACAATGGTACCTAAGGAATGTATGGTCTCAACACAGGCACAGTCTAGAAACCATGATTCCAATCATTCCATGCCTGAAAAAGGAATTCCTGTGGTGGGCTCAGGCCTGCCAGTCCAACAGAGGGTTGCCTTTCACAAACCACATCCAAGGCAGACCATCACCACGGACGCCTCAGACCGAGGATGGGGAGCACACATGGAAGACAAGTGCATCCAAGGCCTATGGACTCAAGACCAGCTGAATCTGCACATAAACCTAAAGAAGATGCTGGCAGTGAAACATGCAATCGAGGCATTCAAATCACTCCTCCAGCAAGGTCATCTGCTGATAAGGACAGACAATACCACAGTCATGTGGTACATAAACAGGGAGGCACGCATTCATACCCTCTATGCCGGATGGCAATGGATCTGTGGAACCTAGCCCTGAATCTCAACATCCAACTGCAAGCCAAATTCGTACCAGGAAAAGAGAATTTACTAGCAGACAGCTTAAGCAGAACTACCACGGATGCTGCATCCAGACATCTTCAAAATCATAACAAACAAATGGGGAATGCCAGAGATAGACCTGTTCGCCTCCCCACTCAACAACCAACTAAAGAAATTCTGCTCAAGAGTATTCCACCCACAAGCCTGGAAGGTGGACTCCCTCTCTTTCAACTGGAATGCCCTAGCAGTGTATGCTTTTCCACCGCTCCCATTGATGTACAGAGTACTACTGAAGATCAGAGGAACAGCCAAATGTGATACTGATAGCTCCAGACTGGCCAAGGCAGCACTGGTATCCGCTGCTGAGAAGCATGTCTCGGATGAACTCATGGCCTCTACCCCTATGGCCTCTACTTCTAACGCAGAACAACTTCAAGACACTGCATCCAAACTTGAAAACACTGCAGCTGACTGCCTGGAAAATTGCCTAAAACAAAACCAAACTGTCTTATCTCAAAGGGTCAAGGACATAATCCTGGAGGCTTGTTAGACCCTCCACAAGAAAGACATACTCAGCTAAATGGAAGAGATTCCTCATTTGGAGCGCTTCAAAGGGTACAAATGTCACACTGGCAAACCTAGCACACATCCTAGAATACTTAGCAGAACTGTTCCACAATGGCCTGTCCTATTCTTCCATTAAGATTCATGCTTCAGCAATTTCAGCAGAGTACAACATGGATCCTCCTATCTTCTCTCACCCTCTCCTCAGACAATTTTTAAGAGGGATCAAAAATGTAAAACCTCCAAGAAAACCCCCTCTTCCTGCATGGGATCTCAATTTTGTGCTGGAAAAATTAACACTACCTCCCTTTGAACCAGCAGCATCAGCAGACTTACAGTTCTTATCTTGGAAAACTGCTTTCCTTCTAGCAATCACTTCAGCAAGAAGAGTATCCGAGTTACAGGCGCTAATGGCAGTGCAGCCTTTCCTTATTTTTCACCAGGATAGAGTATCTCTGAGAACCAATCCTACTTTCATGCCAAAGGTGGTATTCAGGGTATCCTTGAACCAAGCTATTCATTTGCCTACGTTCTTCCCTAACCCACAGAACAGGGGGGAAAACTACTGCACACCTTGGATGTACACAGACAACTACGCTACTATCTGGACAGAACTAAAACCAGCAGAAAAAATGACCAACTTCTGGGAGCATATGCAGCTGGAGTGCAAGGAAAAGCAATTTCCAAACAGACAATCTCTAAATGGATAGGAAATTGCATTCGTTTCTGCTACTCTTTTCATGGAAAGACAGCTCCTGAAAATATCAGGCCTCACTCCACAAGAGCCACAGCCACCACTACAGCTTTCCTACGAGGGGTGGCTACCAAAGACATTTTAGAAGCTGCTACTTGGAGCTCCGTGCATACATTTGCCAAGCATTACAATCTACCTTTATACTCCAGATCCCGAGCAGGTTTTGCAACTGCAGTTTTACAGGGGATCATAACTACACCATCCTTATCTTAGTACCTCCTCCCCCAGTTTGGCTATGGTATTCTACCCATATGTTATGACTGCAGATGCATCCTTGAAGGACATAGTACAGGTTTGTACCTACCATAAATGTAGATGTCCGATAGGTATGCATCTGCAGTCAGGATTACCCACCCGCCTTCTCCTCTGTGGTATTCCTAGGGTGCTTACCCCTCTTTCATCTAGCTGGGGGAATCTATTATGGTGTATTTGTTTGTATGTGTATATATGTATATGTATATATATATATATATATATATATATATATATATATATATATATATATATATTGTTTTACTCTGTTTGGAATTTTCAATTTTTATCCAAATTTAGCCTTCCTAGAGGGCACCTGGCATCTGGGGCAAGAAACACTGAGGAAAATGGCGTCGGCTGATGCCTTTATACCCCAGCAGCTGTGACGTCGGGGAAGATGCGACATCAGCCGAGGCCAGACCCAGACTTTGGAATCCGGCCGACCAAAGGGCTGCCTGAGGCAGGACAACCCATATGTTATGACTGCAGATGCATACCTATCGGACATCTACATTTATGGTAGGTACAAAACTGTACTTTTTTGTTAATCAAAATCCTAGAGGGAAAGGTGCAGACCATCCCTAGCAATGCAGCGTGGTATGTTGACCATCTCCTATGCTGACAAATATTGCATCCCTTTAGAATTTCTCCAGTTATTAGTCATTTACTGCCTCCTGCCTGTACACTTCCATCTTTAAAAAGGTACATTCTTTCAGCCTATTTCCATATTTGTAAACAAACCTTAATTTGTTTTTTCTCTCCATATAATAGTGTCAATATTTATTGAGGTTATCTGGCTGTTGTAAACCCACTTGTGGAAGCCATCACAGGAATACATGGCATTTTAAAGTTAAAAGGCTGTAGACATTTGTTGCATGCCTCATGACATAACCTACATTTTCCGAAACCTCACGATGTTCTGTAGTCCTATCTCACCATAATTCTTGCTGGATGGGTTTGGAGCCGATATTCGCCTCCAACTTGGCCAATACTAAAGCTCAAGAGCTTTTACTGGCTCGAGGCTAGCCTCTGTCCTATGGTGCCTCACAGCAATTCCTCAGATCTTGTTTGCCACAAAAGCTTCGAGGTTGTATCTTACTGGCTCATTGGCTAAGTAAAACTTTATTTGTTAAATTTAGTCTCTTTTTTTTCCTGAATTTTCTATCTTTATTGTACTCTTTATATACTCATATTTTTTTTGTCTCTTGTGTGAATTTTTTTTGTATGTGTGTGTGTTTATATATTTATATGTATGTATGTGTGTGTGTGTATATATATATATATATATATATATATATATATATATATATATATATATATATATATATTTATAGTCTATATTAGAACACCAAAAGTTCAAAATTTCAAGTGTTCTAATATCGACCCGTTTTCAGCGAACGCTGAAAATATCGAAGAAACTGAAAACAGAATTTTTTCTCAGGGAAAGAATTTGGTTGTCCGTTTCTGTTGCTTCGGTATTTTCAGCGCTGTGGTGGAAAGTTACAGGTCGGGTTCAGGTAAGTGTGTGATTGTGTGGACCTGAGGGATCTTCGTGTTACACTGCTGCAGTCATTACACTTGGGTTAACCTGCCATCAGGCGGTCCCGCAGTCAGCCAGAGTTCCAAAGTCTTGGTCCAGCATCGGTTGCTGGTGCTTCTTCCCTGACGTCAGTGCGCCAGGGGTATATAAGATGCATCAGACGCCATCTTTCTTGCCGTGCGGTGCTCGAAGCAAAAGCAGTTCGCAAGTGCCGGTCGGCCGACTCCTGAGATTTTCGAAGTTGAACTTCAGATCCGAAGTCTTCAATAAAGCTCCAAAGTCTTCAATAAAGCTAAGTACCCCATTGGGGAAACTTTTTTCTTGCCTCGGACCGATGTCAGAAAAAGTTAATAATTTTATTTTTTGTGGGAAGCAAATACCTCATAAGGACTTCCACTCTTACTGTATTCCATGCCTAGACCCTGATCACGACGTCACTAGTTGTCGGTTTTGTGCTAGACTTAAACGCACTATAAAACGACGTTTTGATTTTGCTTTGCACTACTTTGGCCGAAGGTTCAATTATACAATGCCGTCGGAGCAACCGACGACCGCAATTCATAAAAAAAACAGAGACAAGGATAAAGACAAGCATCCGAGGTCCAACACCGACGACGAAGCCCCTTCTAGGCCAGTCGCAGCCCCTGCCACCCACTACCTCAGAGCCACAGGCTGCCTCCGACTCCCACGTGGAGACAACTAGGCCTCTGGAAACTCAAGGTATTGGGCCTACGGAAACTAATTCCTCAGATGGGTCCGGAGCTGCTGAGCAGGCATCGGCTTCTGAGGGTGTTTTCAGACCTTCACAACTTACCATTAAAGCAACAGCCAAGACTAAAACACCATTAAAGACAAAGAAACAAGTACAGCATTCTCCAGGACAGTCCTCCATGCCTAAGAAACAGATGCTCAAAATGGCTGAAGACCTCATTACTCTAATTGAGGGTTCCCATCCCCCTCCTGAGAAAAGGCCTAGGCAGGATACAGACTATGACTCCTCTGATCAGGTTTCCATTTCCTCTGATTCCTCTTCAGACCAGGGATACTCTCTACCCCCCCCCTATGAGGACTCTGATGCTGAAGAATCTGTCCCTTCAGCCTCTCCTCCTGAGGATTACTCTTTTGGGGAAACTTTACATACCATGAGGGAGCATTTCCATTGGGAAAGTCAGGATTATTCAGAATCCAAGAAAAGGCTCAGGGACTTTCTTTTATTGCCTCAGCACAGGTCCCTAGCTATTCCGCCTGTGTTTGATATTGTGGATGATGTTTTCTCTGAATCCAGCTTATCTCCTGATTCTTTTCCCCCTGCTCCAGCCAAGCCAGATAGGTATTAGAGTCCCTGACTCTCACAAGTTTCTTTATACAAACCCTTCTGCTGACCTAGAAACCATTTCCCATGGTCCCAAAGGGGTTAAGGCTTCCATTGCAAAAAATCCAGTCCCCTCTGACTGAGATTCCAGAGCATTGGATAGATGGGGGGAAGAAAGTTTACACTTCTGCAACTTTAGCAGTAAGGGCTTTAATTTGCCAGTTTCACATGCTTAAGTACTAACAATATTTAATGGCTCAGTTAAAACAGAAAATGCTTACAAGCTCAGAAGCTCCTGACTATAAAGAAATGCAGGATTTATTGCATGCAGTTGAACAGGTGGGAAATCATACTCTGCAAAGTGGATTTGTGGATTTAATTCTTTAGAGGCCTCTTGTAGTTACAGGTTCTGTGATTTGAAGACATGCTTGGTTAAAAGTACAGAGTTTACCTGACCATGTTAAAGCAAAATTATTGGATGCTCCTTTACAGCATGATACCTTGTTTGGTGTTAAGCAGAAGAGGTGTTAAAGAAAATGGAGGATAAAGCTAAATCTATGCAAACAGTCAAAGATTTCTTACAGGTACAGCCACCTTGATTTAGCAGAAATTGGCCAACAAAGAATTGGTCCTTTCCAGTGTCAGACAGGCCACAGAGAGGCAGATACAGATGCCCAAGAGGCAGATCTCAACCCCAAGGCTCTTGCAGACAACGACAGTGGGGGTACCTCAACCCCAAAAGGAGGTGAGGACAAGTCTCAACCTTACAGGAAACAGTCCCAATAGGTTCATAGGTTGGTACTGGGCTGTCTGCCCGAAGGCATATATTAGCCCAGCCACGTTGTGCAGTATTCACCGCCCCTTTAGTAGTTCCCTAGACCCTTGTACTAGCAGCTAGTACCTTTGGCCCCTATCTAGTAGTGCTGTTGGTGTGATCCCCAGTGTGAACTTTGTTACCCATCCACTCATCAAGGTTCCTCGTGGAGTGATAGTGAGGGGCTCTGTCTTATGTAGATTGGGACCAATGACTTCCCTCTTCGTATGCCAAGCATTTCCCTTTTGGCAGCCCCCTTAGGGGGGGAAACTAGCACTTTTTTCTCAAAATTGGCAAACAATCACCCAAGACAATTGGGTTCTGAATATTGTGTCTCAAGGATGCAGGTTCCACTTTCACACTTTACCAAGGCTAAAGGGAATGCCAAACCTGCCACAAAATCAATGGGCAGAGGCTCAAAAACAAATTTCAACCCTCATGGACATGAGAGCTATTCAAAAAGTACCACAGCAAGAACAAGGATAAGGATTTTACTCAAGACTCTTCCTGGTCCCCAGAAAGGACAAGGCCTGGAGACCCATACTAGACCTTTCAACCCTAAATACTTACCTGGATGTTCCGAAATTCAAAATGTTGACACTACAGCAGCTTCTTCCCATGCTGGGTAAGAAGGCTTGGCTTGTTATTCTGGACCTCAGAGGCATACCTGCATGTCCCTATCAGACAAGATTGCAGAAGATACCTCAGATTCAAAGCTGGTGCAATGCACTACCAATTCTCTGCACTGCCCTTTGGCCTATCTACTATGACCAGGGTCTTTACAAAGTGCCTGGCACCAGTAATTGCATTTTGCAGACAAAAAGGAATTCAAATATATCCATACCTGGACGACTGTCTCATTCAAGCAGAGAAAAAGGACATTCTTCTAAAGCATCTGGCATTTGTAAAAAGGCTGCTAATTTCTCTAGGGTACACAGTAAATGAGAAGAAGTCAAAACTAGTGCCCTCACAGCAGATAATATTCCTGGGTGCCAGCTTGGATACAACGGCCCAGATGGCTTCTCATGCCAGACAAACAAGGACAACTGACTCAATATTTTCAATTACTGACAAAAAAGTCCCATCTCCCTGCAAGAAAAATTTTGCAGGCCCTGGGATTCATGGCATTCTGCATACTACTAATTCCATATGCCAGACTGCATATGAGGAAATTACAATGGTACCTAAAAAGTGTTTGGACTCAACACACTCACAGTTTAAAAACAGTAATACCAATAATTCCCTGCCTACAACAGGAGTTTCGATGGTGGGCACAGGCATGTCACTTCAACAAGGGTCAGCCTTTTACTCTACCCACAGCCAGGCAGACTCCAACAACAGATGCTTTGGATTATGCCTGGGGAGCACACATGGCAGGAAAAATGTATTCAGGGCAAGTGGACCACAGACCAAATGCATCTTCACATCAATCAGAAAGAGATGTTGGCTGTTCAGAATGCCCTAACAGCTTTCAAGGACCTTCTGCATCCAAGACAATTATTATTAAAGACAGACAACACCACAGTAATGTGGTACATAAACAAGCAAGGGGGCACTCATTCTTATCCCCTATGCAGGCAAGCCATGACCTTGTGGAACACAGCTCTAACTTAAGTTCATCTGCAAGCACAATTCCTGCCAGGAAAGAAAAATACTCTGGCAGACAGTCTCAGCAGAAATATCATGGACCCTCACGAATGGAAATTGAATCCACAAATCTTCAACATGGTAACTCAAAAATGGGGGTGTCCAGACATAGATCTTTTTGCCTCCCCACTGAATTGCCAGCTACAAAAATTCTGCACAAGGACTTACTACACGCAAGCAAAATGAATGCTCTCTTGTTCAGCTGGAAAAGCCTAAAAGTTTATGCCTTCCCACCACTGCCTCTCCTTTTAAAGGTACTCCTAAAAGCCAGACAAGAAAAACCACAGATGATCCTGATTGCTCCAGACTGGCCACACCAGCACTGGTACCCAATCTTAAATAACTTAGCTCAAGGCCCACCATGGATTTTGCCTCAAATTTCACACCTTCTGACTCAACAAAACAACCAGATCCTGCACAGTCAGCTCAAACCCCTAAACCTGGCTGCATGGCAGATTCATTAGTCAAACAGGCAACACCTCTCTCTAAAGCTGTTTTGGGTGTCATTTTGGAGGCCAGGAGGCCTAGCACCAGGAAATCTTACTCAGAAAAATGGAAGAGATTCTGTGCCTGGAACCAGGCTCAAAGCCTTGACCCTCTTGTCCCAAACATTCCTCTGATTTTACAATACTTAACTGAGATGCTGGACAAGGGCATATCCTTTTCATCAATTAAGATTCATGCCTCTGCTATTTCAGCTCATTACAACATGGATCCTCCTTTATTCTCTCATCCCTTGCTAAAGTAGTACCTCAGAGGGGCTAAAAACATAAGACCGCCCCGGAGACCACCAACACCAATGTGGGACCTCAATTTTGTTTTGGAAAAACTGACCTTGCCACCTTTTGAGCCAGCCAATACAGCCGATCTAAAATTTTTACCATGGAAAACAGCTCTGCTCCTGGCAGTAACTTCAGCACGAAGAGTCTCAGAGCTTCATTCATTAATGGCAGTGGAACCTTTCATAATATTTCATCAGGACAGGGTTTCTTTAAAGACAAACCCTACCTTCATGCCAAAGGTGGTATCTAGTGTGGCTCTTAACCAAACCATCCATTTGCCAACTTTCTATCCAAACCCCCAGAATAAAGGGGAGAAACTTCTGCACTCTTTGGACATACACAGGCAGCTACGCTTCTACTTGGACAAAAAATCTTACAGGAAAACTGAGCAACTGTAGCATATGCTGCAGGATCTCAGGGCAAGGCTATCTCAAAGCAAACTATTTCCATATTGATAGGACACTGTATTCATTACTGCTACACACAGCATGGAGAATCAGTCCCTAATAACATTAGGCCACTTTCTTCCAGAGCAACAGCCACTTCAACAGCCTTTCTCAGAGGAGTACCAACCAAGGAAATTTTGGAGGCTGCAACTTGAGTTCAGTACACACCTTCACCAAGCATTACCACTTGCCTCTTTACTCTAAATCCAGAGCAGGATTTGCCACTGCAGTTCTGCAAGGCCTCATAGCCAATCCTAACTCTTTATAGACCAGCCACCCAACCTTAGCTTTGGGATTCTACCCAAGTGTAATGATTGCAGCAGTGCAACACGATGAACATAGTACAGTTTTGTACCTACCATAAATGTAGATGTTCGAGTGTTCACACTGCTGCAGTCCAGGTTACCCTCCCTCCATCCTCTCTGTCCTTGCTGGACTTATCCATACCTTTCTATCCTATATAACCTTTGTGGTGTATTTGCTTGTAACTGAAGGTATTGTTTTTATTTTTTATGTATGTTTTATTAGCAATATGTATTGCCTACCTACTTGGGGGCATCTGACATCTGGGGCAAGAAAAACTGAAGAAAATGGCATCGGCTGCATCTTGTATATCCCTGGTGCACTGACGTCAGGGAAGAAGCGACAGCAACCAAAGCTGGACCAAGACTTTGGAACTCTGGCCGACTGCGGGACCACCTGACGGCAGGATAACCCAAGTATAATGACTGCAGCAGTGTGAACACTCTAACATCTACATTTATGGAAGGTACAAAACTGTACTTTAGGGTGGGTTAGGTGAGTTACGGTTAGGGTGCGGGTCAGGTAAGTGTGTGATTGTGTGGACGTGAGGGTTAGGGTGAGGTGACTGTACGATAGTGACAGACCTTATAGTTAGGGTTTGGGTTAAGGTAAGTGGATAGTGGTGTATGTATAGTTTAGTGTAGGGTTAAGTTTAAGAGTTTAGGTGTATGTGTGTGGATTGCTGTGTTTGTTTGGTATGCTTGTGTTGTGTGTATGTGTTTTGGAACAGCAAATTTTTTCCCTAGGAAAAAATTTGCTGTTCTGTATGTTCTATGTTTTAAATTTTCGATTCATAGTTCCATATTAGAACACTCGAAATTTTGAACGTTCGGTGTTCTAATATAGACTCTATATATGTGTATATATATATATACAAGTTCTTTCTCACTTCTTCTTTGTCTGTAGTTAGTATTTAGTGTTGTATTGCTTGTTGTTTTTCCAGCTACTCTATTCCTGGTAGTCGGAATGTCGAAAGATAAGGATAGGGAGCAATAAGGATCATCGCCCTTCGGGGTTTAAGAAGTGTGATAGATGTGCACAGAAAGTCTCTCTCACAGACAGTCACACCAGTTGCGTGTATTACCTTGGGTGCAGCCAATTTGCGGGAGCCCTACACCTTTTGCCATGCATTTAGCACCAGAGTTTTAAATGAAAGAAAGAGGAAACTCATTGATAAGGGGTCTCATGACCAGTTCCTTTCAGGAACTGCTGGAACTTGGTCAGGCAGCTCCAAAATCTTCTAAGAGAAAATCTTCGGCCCCAGCTTTGGAGCCGACTAAAAAGACTAAAGCGTCGGAGCCAAGAAGTTCCAGTTCCAATTAATCTTCGTCCATTTCGGTGCCGTCTGTCTCCTCAGTACCGAGGCAACTTTCGGTACCGAAAATGTTACTGGAAATTGAGGTAATCTCCTCCACCTTGAGATCTCCTATTTTGGAGTGGAGGAGATCTCCTTCTGTCTCCACCAGATCTTCCAGGACTTGTCTGATGAAGACAACGAGCAGGTGGTGAAGAGGTTGCTTTTGGATCCAGCTCTGGATAGAAAATTAGCCCCTCCAGATGCAAAGGTTTCAAATCCCCTTACCGACTACTGTTCCTCCTCCAACTGATTCGCTCTCGGAGCCTTTCACTTGACGCTCTCGAGTAGACTTCAAGGGGAACAGTCACCCTGGGTTCTCGTTGGAACCGACCCTCCATCTCAGAGCCTCAGCTCGACTCAGCTTGGCTCCCACTTATGCTTCGGAGCCACTCCCCCTTTCTAGGAGTCAACCTTCCATCCCTCAGAGCAGAGGTCTTCGGAGTGAGGGAGGAAGGCTTTCAAAGCCAAAGAGAAGGCTTTATTTTCTGCTAAAGCCATACCATTGGAACCTTTGTCCCACGACCAGCAGGCAGCAACCTCTTCCCCCTTGCCACCCCCACAGCGTAGGGAGACAGAGGCCCAAGTAGCCCTCTTGGAGGTGCCCCCTCTTCTGAGACCTCCCCATTATCCCACTGGAGAGCTCCCTCGGAAGAGGCTGTGTAAGAGGAAGCATGTCAACTCACCTGAGTCTGTCACATCAGACACTGGTTTAGAGGAATCAGAAGGGTCCCCTAGATCCCCCTCTGAAAAGGTCTCCTTTTCTGACACCCTAGAAATCCTTACACAGAGAGGTGATTGGAAGACCTCTAACCCTACAGAGGATGAATCAGTGCATCTTGAGGCCTTTGGTTCCCGACCTCCCACCTCTTGGGTGACACCGCCTTATGACCAACTTTTGGGGGTCGTATTGCGGAAAGCCTGGACCTCTCCAGATTCAGTGGAGCCCATCCCGAGGAGTCCAAATAAGTTCATGACAGCACCTGAGGACAAGACTCTCCTTAGTAAGGGAGTTCCCATTGATTCTATGGTGGTAACAGTGGCCACCAAGAAGGAGTTATCCGAGACATCTTCTAATCTCCATCCTCCTAGCAAGGAGTTCAGGATGATGGATAGGTACGGGAAGCATACTTTTTCTTCAGCGGCATTTACACTAAGATCACTGAATTACCTTACACATTGTACTCTTCTTCAAAGGGATCTTCTGAAAGAGTTAGGAGACACCCTCCAGGGTTCAGTAGCTCCAGCTTCCATGGATAAGGTTTTTGTGCAGCTCTCAACCCTTACTTCCTTAGCTAACTCCTCCATGAGGCTGATGTCGTATGTGGCAGATGGAGCGAGTAGGGCAGCCGCAACAGGAATATCCCTCAGGAGACATTTTTGGATGCGTCTTTGTAATTTTACGGAGTCCTTCAAGTCTTCCTTCACTAACGTCCCCTTCGATGGTTCATCTCTTTTTGGACCCCAAGTGAAAGAGACTAGGTGTGAGCAGGAAGGGAAAACCTTATCTGCTGTCGCAGTCCATTTCTCCCTCCTGTGTAGACCCTATCCCAAGTGTAATACAGGAGTGAAAATCTGGTTTCGTAAATCCCAAAAAGGTTTCTCTCAGGCACAAGGTCAACCCTCCCCTAGAGGCAGAGGGGGAGGATATAATGGAAGGCACCGCCCTCACGGCAAAGGAGGTCTGCAGCATTAGGGAGACAGAGAAACTTTCTCTGATCGTTCCTCCCATCGCCCCTGAGGGGTTGCCCAACTGTCCATTTCTGGAGGCAGTCGGGGGTCATCTATCGCTGTACGCAAGTGCCTGGCTAACCATCTCCCAAGATTGTTGGGTACACACCATAATATCCAGAGGTTACCTGATCCCCTTTGTTTCCGAACCCCCAACAAATTGGTCTCTAGCAGACGTACCATCCATCCATCTAGACCATGCAACATCAGAGATCATCTTGTTGCTGCAAAAAAGAGTCATCCAAGAAGTCCCCGCAGAGCAAGTAGGATCCGGAACTTACTCCTGATTCTTTTTAGTTCCAAAAAAGACAGGGGACTGGCGATCAGTCCTAGATCTCAGTAGGCTCAACAAGCATGTAAAGAAATTGAAGTTCCGAATGGTCACTCTGCAGTCGATATTTCCCTTTATCGGGAAGGACACTTGGATGTGCTCAATCAATCTCCAGGACGTGTACTACCACATCAAAATGGACAGGTGCTCCAGGAGACATTTACGCTTCCGGCTGGGAGACAGTCATTTTTAGTTCAGAACACTGCCCTTTGGTCTCACTGCAGCCCCCAGCGTGTTTACCAAATGCATGGCAGTGGTAACAGCTCACCTGAGATGTCAAGGATTCCAGGTGTTTCCGTACCTAGACGACTGGCTCCTCACTGCTACCACCAAGCATCAACGCATCAGAACCTTGTGCGCCAGTCTAGGTATCACTGTCAACCTAAAAAAAGTCTGCCTTCTCTCCCTCACAGCACATTGTATGCTTAGGCTCAGAAATAGACACAACCACCATGTCAGCAAGACTAACTAGAAAGAGTAGTCTCTCTAAGCAGTCAAGTCAGATCCTTGATAAACAAAAAGTTCAGGCCAGAGTAGTCCAAGTCCTAGGGACTATGGCTTCCACCATCCTATTAGTTCCTCTTGCTCGTCTACACATGAGGATACTTCATTGGCTGTTACTTGCCCAATGGTCGATGCAAGACCTTCCATTGTCTCACCAGATTTTTATAACAAACACCTGCAAAAAGGATCTCACATGGTGGCTGCACACACAACAACTCCTAGGTAGTCTAATTGTTCCTCCCTAAGAGAAAGCAGTTTTGACCATGGATGCTTCCCAGATAGGGTGGGGAGGGGATTATCAGGGAATGACAGTCCAAGGTACTTGGCAGAACCATGAGAACCACTTGCACATCAATGTTTTGGAGATGTGAGCAGTGCTGTATGCGTTGCAAGCACTTCACAGCTCCCTTCCCACTGGGACAATTGCGATTCAGTCAGACAAACATGTCTGTCGTCTGGTACATAAACAAAGGGGAACCAAATCTTACCTGCTTTGCAGAGAGGCCTTAAAGAGTTTGGAAATGGGTGATGGATACTCAGCGCTTCCTGATAGCAATGCATATCCCGGGGAAATCCAGCATAATAGCAGACAAGCTCAGCCGAGCAATTCTGATGCCTCACAAGTGGTCCCTGAATCCAAATGTTGCGAAAGAGATCTTTCACAGATGGGGCCAGCCTTGCTGCGACCTATTTGCCACTCGCCTGAACACCAAATGCAGCAGCTACTTTGCCCTCATTCCCCATCTGGGGATGTCACCCAGGGATGCTCTATTTCATGACTGGCCACTGGGACTTCTTTATGCCTTTCCTCCTTTTCCACTCATTCTCAAAGTAATACAGAAATCAAGACAGTCGAGGAGTTCCTTGATCCTCATTGCTCCTTACTGGCCTTGACAAGTTTGGTCTCCCTTCCTGTGGCCCTACCTTTTGGAGGAACCATGGATTATGGACCCATCTCCAGATCTCCTGATTCATCAGTCTGGACAGTTCCACCTCACCATCCACACCCTCAAATTGACAGCATGCCTGCTCTAGTTCCACGAATAGCCAGGTGTATTCCCCTATCCCCTTCGGTCAAACACATTCTAATTTCATCCCATAAACCTTCCACTCAAACTATACTCCAGCAAATGGAAAAGGTTTTTGTTTTGGTCTATGAACCAGAGCTTAGATCTGGCTCCTATAGAATCTATTTTATCTTTCCTAGCGTCAATTTTTCATGAAGGAGCGGCAGCCGCTACACTTAGAGTTCAGTTAGCTGCCATTTCCAATTTCCATTTTGGTTTCATGGGAAATCCAATCATGCAGCACTCCTTGTGTAAAACCTTCTTAAATGTTGTTCTTCTCAGGCCTCCAATCAAACAGCCATTAGAACCTTGGGACTTAAACTTAGTCCTCTCATCTTTGATGTCTGCATCCTTTGAGCCATCCTCTTCATCAGACCTAAAATTGTCAAGGAAAACACTATTCTTAGTAGCCTTAACATCGGCTAAGAGGGTCTCAACTGCAAGCTCTAACTGTTCAACCTCCTTACATTATTTTTCACAAGGATAGAGTCTCTCTCAGGGCAAAACCTTTCCTTTCTTCCCAAGGTATGCTCAGAGCACAATCTGAATACTACTATTGAATTACCTGTGTTTTTTTCCAAACCACTCTAATAAATCTGAGTATAGACCACCAGTTAGACATTCACAGAATACTCAGGTTTTATTTACACAGGACTAAAGAATTCAGAAAATCAGATCAACTATTTGTTTCCTTTTCCGACAAGAAGGGCTTGCCTGTTTCTAAGGTTACTCTTTCAAAATGGCTTTTGGATTGCATTTCATTTGCTTACCAATCAGCTGGCAAGCAGTTACCCATCAAAGTTAAAGGTCCTTCTGCTAGAGCTGTATCTACTTCATGTGCCTTTAGATCTAGGCTCCCAATTGATACTATTTGTGCAGCAGCTACTTGTGCAAGATCACATACTTTTGTCACTCATTGCAAATTGGATTTGGCCTCCCGGGACAGGTCTTCCTTTGGATCCATTGTGCTGAAGAGTCTCTTTGCTTGAGCCACCCGGGATATAGATGCTAGGGACACTGTCCCATCCAGCAAGAATTACGGCGATTATAGGACTACATAACATAAAGAAGTTATGTACTTACTGTAACGTTCCATGTTTGTAGTCCATCTCGCCTACATTCTTGCGTCCCTCCCTCCAACCTCCTTCCTGTTTTCTGGGGGATCTGGTGGACTATACTGGTGCTGCCTGACCTGGTTCTCTTTGTTGTCCACCTGGCATGGATTATATTTTCAAAATCCTTTGTATATATGCAGCTCTGATATTTGTCTTACCTTATAGGTACTTATTGCTTTCTTGCAAACTAGATCTGGGGAATTGCTGTGAATCACCATGGGATAGGGGCTAGCCTCGAGCCAGTAAAAGCTCTCGAGCTTTAGTATCGGCCGAGTCGGAGCCAAGTATCTGCTCCAAACCCATCCAGCAAGAATGTAGGCGAGATGGACTACAAACAAGGAACATTATGGTATGTACATAACTTCTTTTTATAATCTGTTGTACATCAACTTTAATTGTAGAAAACAGATGGGGTCATAGTTTACGTCATTCACTAGTAGCACTGTAAAAATGACTGAAGAGAATTGCTAGTAGTGCATGGTTTCGTACCAAGGCAGTGTAAAATTCCAGATTGCTTTTCATGAGGCAGGTCAAAGCCCTTACAGTGAACTTGCATGGCATTTGTGTTACACCTGTACCTGTATTTACATTTACGTCTTGATGAAACTTAAATTTATTTGAAGCATTTATTACACAGCCCTACAGAGGCAGAAAGACTCTAGGAAGTTTCCCCTTAGTGGTGAGCTATGAGTTGGGATCGCACAACAAAACAGTATTAGCAGTCATTCATCAGTTAATTAGTATTCTCCATACCTTTGAAATTGCTGTCTGGTTTAATATGATTTTTTACATCACTTGCATTCATTATAAAAAAAAGTTCTAACTGTGGTTTGTCACATTCTTGGTTTGTCTGATTTTTCTTAATTTTGTATGAGTGCATCTTTAACTACATTTCATAAGGTCGTGGTAGGACTAATTGAGTTATTGTTAAGTGTTGGTTAAAAAAATATTGCATTTGATGGAAGTATCTCTTATTTTCCTCTCGGGCAATGAAAGCTGACCCATGGTCGCTTAATATTGTTCATCCCAGCCAACCTTATCAGTGCTGGATCTGTTCTTAAACCTGGGTGATGGCCACCAGCACAAGTGGTCACCTTGCCTCTGCACCAGTAAGCCAGCATGTCTGTCTGTCTGGTTTTGTCTCTCTATGAGTTAGACATGGGAAACTGATGCTTATTGTATGCCTCATTTAAGTTTCGTGATTACCACAATTTTAAGCTGCTTGCTTGAAGACACATGGTGTGATGAATTCATTGAATAAAGGACTTGAAAATTATAATTGTTTGAGAAATAAAAACATTAAAAGTAATTTCTGATATGATCAAGAACATGTAAAATCTTTGTTTTGCATGGCAGTACGTAAGCAGGTTAATGATTAACAGCCTTGCTTAAACATTTGTCATCACTTCTTGTGGTACTAGTTAAGCAGTGTAATGAAAAAATGTATGCATTTAATCCAGTCTGTAAGTGGACTTAAACATATTTGTATCTTTTCTAGGTGAATGGAGTCAATGTGAGCAGTGTAAATCATAGCTATGCCATCTCCTTGCTTCGGTGTCCATGTTCCATTCTCCACCTTACAGTCCTACAGGAAAAAGGATTTTCAAACAAAAGCACCCATCAAGACTCATTTTCCAGCACAAACTCCAGCTCTCGGCATGACGTTATTCAGGCTGTTCTTATGAAAAGGGATATAACTGAACCTTTGGGTATTAAACTCATTCGAAAGCCAGATGAGGTTGGAGTGTACATTCTGGAGCTCCTAGCAGGTGGCCTGGCTGCCAAAGATGGGAGGCTGAGAAGCAGTGATAAAGTGCTGTTTATAAATGGACAAGACCTGCGACATGGGACCCCTGAAGTTGCTGCACAGATAATCCAAGTAAGTGTGCAGTGCTCTATGAGGGAGACAAATGCATTAAGTGTGTATTGTCAAAGCTGCTGTAGCCCTTCTTTCTTGGATATTTATGTGTATGTGCATTGGATACCTGCATGTTTCAGTTATTGACTTTGTATATGTATAACTGTATTTTATTTGTGTGTCTGGCCATTTGAGCCTGACTGTGGCTGAAAAGGGTCTTCGAACCAGTTTATCTACCCACTTAACAAATAGAAAAATAAATATATGTAGAGGCAGAGTTTGGCAAAAGTATCTATGTGCAGATGTCTACAATTCCCATTGATGCTTCAGATATGTGCATGACTGCACTTAGTAAACCTGCCAAGTAAACAGGAAGTGGGGCTCTGGGGAGTACATTACCCCACCACCACAGTGATGTCTTTCTTGCCTTGTCCAAGATTGTTTGCCGAGTGGCTAGTTGTTTAGAACCATTATTTGGTATGAGGAGACGATGAGCCAAGCTTAGCACATCAGACCAGACCCTCAGAATCAAGTTCACAGTGATGATCGAACAGTCAGAAATTCGGTCCCTAGTTGGACTCCTGTGAACTCTTGGTCTAGCCCTAGTCGTTACTGGTGATAGCAGCAGTGATCCAGGTTCCCTGTCTTTACAAATGACAGTTCAGTGTTCTATACAGGTTGGTAGTTCTAAGTATATTTATCTGACACTGAAGCTGTAGTTTTATTAATTTTGTAATTTTAAGATCATGTTTGGTGATTTGGCTGTAATGGAAGCCCTTTCTAATGGGACTGATGAATGTCTTGCTTGCCACATCTCTGATTTTTTTTCTTCCTTTTTTGTCAACATCCCCAAAAACAAATGCTGGAACCTTTCTTCATGATAAGCCTGGATATTACCAGAGTTTATTCCTGAGTTCAGGATACTTGTATTGTTTAAATGAGAGTTCGTTCACTGTCCTTTATTTCCAGACATGTAAACCATTTGTCCTACTGGTTGTAATATCCTCGTATAGATTACTACTTACTGCAAGTGCATTTTTAGCTGGTTTGTCTTTTGACCTTTCTTTATTGATGGCAATTGTAGGGAACACTGCTGCAGTATGATTTAGCTAGCTTAAATGTTAATTGGATGGAAGTAGGTATCTGTCTGGCAAGACATCTAGTGCTTTGGATGTTCCCATAGTGGGTCTAGTCTTTTCCTAATGTAGAACTTAAGGTACAAAAGGGAGAGCAGACAGCTTTGTCTTTTGTTGTTTTTTTTGGGCACATCACTAGCATCACTGCTGTTAGATGATTTTGGTGTCATTCTATATTATATTGCTGTCCCTAGTAAGTTGTGAATTAAATTTGACGGTGATATACTAGGAGATTTTTCTAAGATGTATTGTTTCCCTAAAATGTGCTTGGGGTCACCAGATTCCACCAAAGAAGCTTCTCCTTTATTGCCTGTTCTGTCCAGGGAAAGTTCATCTTTACTTTTGTAAAACTCTTAACCAAGCAAACCTTACTTCATAGAGACATAAACCTCCAAGCATTTATGTAGTACCAAGGACTTTTGCCATTGATTCACAGGGTGCCTATCCTTTCCACTTTGTCTTAGTGAGCACCATTGTAAGTCTCAAAAGCAAAAAAAAAATGGTAATTGCTATTAGAAAATGTGAAAGCCAAAAAATAGTTTCTGAAGAACTAGGTGATGTGTGTGTGGGTGGGTGAGGGTGCTTATGAGCTCCATTTGTCCTGTGAGGGCTTGAAGGGTGCAGACTAGAGGCGCACAGTTTTAGCTCCCATCTCTTTCTCCTAATTATATTACTTCTTTAGCTGCTTGCAGTATTGTGATAATCTTTTTTTTCCAATCTCTTCAGGAAAAAAAGTGTCCTTATCATAGCTGAATACTTGTTTCCAAGTGCCTGCACTTAGCCAGTATGAGGAATGGACCATGAAAGAAGGCCTAGTCCAATTAGAGCTACTTATATATATGCCTTTCCCACTGAACCTTCCAGTTCAGGTAGCTTGGTTCCTGCAAAAAAGAGAAGGGGACCTGTTACTAGGTGGTCATCCAAATTGGATGTTTGTGAAGAAGAGGAGCAGCTCTGCTGTCTTCTTGAGTATAGCATAGATGATGAGGACACTTGTCTCTTGTTGAAGTCCCTTGAGGATGTTTCTTTCGGGGACCGTCCAGATTTGAGTGAGCAGTTTAAATGGAGGTGGCGGAAGTGATCAGCTTTTCCCAAAACTAACTTGAACTCCTGGAGATGTACACTGTATATAAAAAGTGCACACACCCCTGTTAAAATGTCAGGTTTTGTGATGTAAAAAAATGAGACCACAATAAATAATTTGAAAACTATTCCCACCTTTAATGTGACCTATAACCTATACAATTCAGTTGAAAAACAAACGAATCTGTTGGGGGAAAAATATAAAAAATGAAAAACGTACAGTAAGCTGGTTGCTAAGTGTGCACACCCATAAACTAATACTTTGAAGCACCTTTTGATTTAATTACAGCATTCAGTCTTCTTGGGTAGGAGTCTGTCAGCATGGCACATCTTGACTTGGCAATATTTGTCCTTGCAAAAGTGCTCCAAATCTGTCAGATTGCGAGGGCATCTCTTGTGCACAGCCCTTTTCAGGTCAACCCACAGGTTTTCTGTTGGATTTAGGTCTGATCTGTGGCTAGACCATTCCAAAACTTAAATTTTCTTCTGGTGATGCCATTGTTTTGTTGATTTGGATGTATGTTTGGGGTCATTGTTGAGTTGAAAGGTGAAATTCCCCTTCATCTTTCTAGCAGATGCCTGAAGGTTTGGGGCCAAAAGTAACTGGTATTTGGAACTGTTCATAATTCCCTCCACCTTGACTAAAGCCCCAATTTCAGCTGAAGAAAAGCACCCCCAAAGCATGATACTGCCACCACCTTGCTTCACCATGGGGATGGTGATGTTCATCGTGCATACAGCTGCAGTCATAACAGATGGGTTCTCCTGCCGTCAGGCGGGTCCTCGGTCGGCTGAATTCCAAAGTCTAGGTCCGGCATCGGTTGTCGTTGCTTCTTCCCTGACGTCAGTGCGACAGGGATATAAAAGAACCAGCCGATGCCATTTTCTTCAGTCTTTCTTGCCGTGCGGTCCCCCGAAGCAGAAGCAGTTCGCAAGTGCCGGTCGGCCAGCTCCTGAGATTACGAATATTTTGCAACTGAAGTCTTCTTAAAAGCTAAGTACCCCATTGGGGAAACTTTTCTTGCCTCAGACCGATGTCAGACAAAGTTAATAATTGCATTTCATGTGGGAAGCAAATACCGCATAAGGATTTTCATTCCCTCTGCATTCCTTGCTTAGGCCCAGACCACGACGTCTCGGCCTGTCGTTTTTGTTCTTTTCAGGTGGTCCGGTTCTCAGTGAGGCACCTACGCAGCCCCTGACTATCGATGACACTTCATTGGCGGTGTCTACTGTACCCGAGGTCGCAGGCTCCTCGGCCCACACCCCGACTACCAATACCGAAGCTACTCTTGGCGGTGACGCACAGAGTTTAGACAGGTCTGCCACCTCTCAAGGTGTCTTCAGGCCTTCCTCTTCTTTTTCCATCAAGGCTTTCACTAAGTCTAAAGCAGCCATGCATTCTAAGAGACAAGCTCCACAGGGCCCTTCTCAAGGTCCCATGCCTAAAAAGCAGTTGCTCAAAATGGCTGAGGATTTGATTACTCTTATCAGGGGCTCTCATCCCCCCCCCCCCGGACAAAAGGCCCAGAGTGGAGGAAGAATCCCCCTCCTCGGACCAGGCCTCCATTATTTCAGAGCATTCTGATGACCAGGAACATTCATACTCCCCTTTTGAAGATTCTGATGCAGAGGAGTCCATTCCCTCTGTCTCCCCTCCTGAGGATTGCTCTTTTGGGGAAACCTTACATACCTTGAAGGAACACTTCCACTGGGAAGGCGAAGAGTACTCAGACTCCAAGAAAAGGCTTAGGGATTTTCTCTTGCTCCCTCAGCACAGGCCTCTGGCTATACCTCCTGTCTTATACATTCTTGATGTTTATTCGGAGGCCTGCCTTAACCCAGACTCTTTACCTCCAGCCCCAGTCAAGCCTGACGGGTATTACCGGGTTCCTGACTCTCACCAATTCCTATACAAAAGCCATCCGGCTGACCCAGAAACTATCTCACAGGGTCTCAAGGGAATTAAGGCCTCCACTGCTAAAAATCCATTACCTTCAGAGAGAGATTCCAGAGCTTTAGAAAGGTGGGGGAAAAAGGTATACACCTCGGCCACCTTAACCATGAGGGCGTTAAACTGCCAGTTCCATATGTTAAAGTACCAACAGTTTCTGTTATCACAGTTGAGAAGCAAAATGTCACAACCTGAACAACCAGACTTGAAGGAGTTGCAGGATTTGATGCATTTTGCAGAACAAGTGGGTAAACATACCGTGCAATGTGGTTTTGATGCTTTAGAGGCTTCATGTAGAGCTGCTGTTACAGGATCAGTCATACGTAGACATGCCTGGCTCAAAGAGCAAACCTTACCAGATCATGTCAAAGCTAAATTACTAGATGCCCCTCTGCAAAAAGATGTATTATTTGGTGTTGAAGCTGAGGAGGTATTAAAGAAAATGGAGGAAAAGGCTAAGTCGATGCAAACAGTGAAAGATTTCCTACAGGTACAACCTCCACGTTTCAGTAGAAATTGGCCTTCCAAAAATTGGTCCTTTCCAGCCACGGACAGACCCCAAAGAGGTAGATACAGGCGCCCGAGGGGCAGAGGGCAATCGCAAGGATCGTTTAGAGGCAAACAATGGCAAGCTCCTACACAAAGAGGTGGTGAGGATAGTTCACAGCCATTCAAAAAGCAGACCCAATGACTTTCCCCTTTGCATGCCAAGCAAGGCTCAAATGGCAGCACCTTTAGGCAGAAAACTGGCATTATTTTTGATAAATTGGCATATTGTCACAAAAGACAAATGGATCCTGGACATTATAAACAGAGGCTACAGATTCCATTTTCACACCCTTCCAAAAATGAGAGGCATGCCAAACCTGCCACACAATCAAAGGGCAGAGGCACAAAAACAGATTTCAGATCTCATGGACATGAAAGCTATTCAAGAGGTGCCCACACAAGAACAAGGTCAAGGTTTTTACTCCAGACTATTCCTGGTACCAAGGAAGGGAAAAGATTGGAGACCTATTTTGGACCTATCCATCCTAAACACATTTTTACTCGTGCCAAAATTCAAGATGCTCACATTACAGCAGCTTCTTCCCATGCTGGACAAGGAGTCTTGGCTGGTAACATTGGACCTCAAGGAGGCATACCTGCATGTCCCAATCAGACAAGATTGCAGAAGATACCTCAGATTTCTTGCAGGTTCAACCCATTATCAATTCTCTGCATTGCCCTTTGGCTTATCTACTGCGCCCAGAGTATTCACGAAATGCCTGGCATCAGTAATTGCCTACTGCAGACTTCAAGGGATACAAATATACCCATATTTGGATGACTGCCTGATCCAAGCGGACAGCAAGCACATTCTTCTGAAACATCTGACTTTTGTAATAATGTTGTTGAATTCTCTGGGATACACAGTCAACAAAAAGAAATCAAGGCTGATACCCACACAAACAATAATTTTCCTGGGTGCCAACTTGGACACAAACACCCAGATGGCCTACCTCACGCCAGAGAAACAGGGGCAACTAACTCAATACTTCAGAAAACTAGCAAATTTCACCAGGCTGACTGCAAGGAAAATCCTGCAGGCTCTGGGATTCATGGCATCTTGCATCCTACTAATCCCATGTGCAAAGCTGCATTTGAGGAAACTTCAATGGTACCTGAAAAACCTATGGTCTCAACACAGCCACAGTTTGGAAACAATAATACCACTGATTCCATGTCTTCAAAAGGAATTTCTGTAGTGGGCTCAAGCATGCCAAAGAAACACAGGTCTCCCATTCTGCAAACCTCAAACAAATCAAGTCATCACAACAGACGCCTCGGACTACGCCTGGGGGGCGCACATGACAGATCGGTGCATTCAGGGCAAATGGTCCCAAAAAGAAAAGCACCTACACATCAATCAAAAGGAAATGCTAGCAGTAATAAATGCTATTATGGCTTTCAAAGACCTTCTGCAACCAGGTCAACTATTGATAAGGACAGACAACACCACAGTAATGTGGTACATAAACAAACAGGGAGGAACTCATTCATGCCCCCTGTGCAGGCTGGCCATGTCTCTTTGGAACATGGCTCTGGAATTACAAATAGAGTTTCAAGCACAGTACTTGCCAGGCAAGGAAAACATACTGGCAGACAACCTAAGCAGAAATATGACAGATCCACACAAATGGAAGTTGTATCCTCAAGTTTTTACAGAAATAATTCAAGCATGGGGAAGGCCAGGCATAGATCTCTTTGCCTCCCACAAAAATCACCAATTGGCAAAATTCTGCACAAGGACCTTTCATCCACAGGCCTGGAGAGTGGACGCACTCTTTCAGTTGGACAACAATGACAGTTTATGCCTTTCCAGCTTTTCCTCTGCTGCCCAAAGTTCTATTAAAAACCAGAGCAGACAGACCAAAGATGATTCTCATTGCTCCAGACTGGCCAAGACAACACTGGTACCCACTTCTGAGAAGCCTGACGCATTCCCCACCATGGATCCTACCTTTAATGCCTCTTCTTTTGACTCAGCACAGCTTCAAAACTCTTCACAGTCAGCTGAAAACACTCAATCTGGCCGCATGGAAGATTCCTTAACTTCATCACAGACCCTACTCTCCAAGGAGGTGCAGGACGTCATTTTGGAGGCCAGAAGGCCTTCTACTAGAAAAGCTTACTCCGCAAAATGGAAACGGTTTTGTGCCTGGAATGACAAAAAGGGCCACAATCCTGGAATACTGAATTTACCTCAGATATTACAGTATCTAGCCGAGTTGCTAAGCAGTGGACTTTCATTCTCCTCCATCAAAATCCATGCCTCAGCCATTTCTGCAGAATACAACACTGATCCTCCTTTATTCTCTCACCCTCTCTTAAGACAGTTCCTCAGAGGGGCTAAGAATATAAAACCCCCAAGGAAACAACCAGTACCTGCATGGGACCTCAATTTCATTCTAGAAAAACTGACCTTGCCTCCTTTTGAGCAAGCTGCCTCAACAGAGCTGCAATATTTGTCCTGGAAAACAGCCTTCCTTCTGGCTATCACCTCAGCTCACAGGGTATCAGAACTACAAGCCCTCATGGCTGTGCAGCCTTTCATCATTTTCCATCAGGACAGAGTTTCCTTACGAACCAATCCGTCCTTTATGCCTAAGGTGATATCCAGGGTAGCTTTGAATCAGGCTATCCACTTACCTACCTTTTACCCTAAACCTCAAAACAAAGAGGAGAGACCACTACACTCCTTGGATATCCACAGACAGCTGCGTTACTATTTGGATAGAACAAAGCCTTTCAGAAAATCAGAACAACTCTTTGTGTCCTATGCTGCAGGAGCTCAAGGGAAGCCAATATCAAAACAGACAATCTCAAAATGGATAGCCCACTGCATACGTTTTTGTTACTCCTTTCATGGTAAAACTGTACCTGCAGGCATCAGATCACACTCTACAAGGGCCACAGCTACCTCTGCAGCTTTCCTCAGAGGGGTTCCTACCAAAGATATTTTGGAAGCAGCCTCTTGGATTTCTGTGCATACCTTCTCCAAACACTATCACCTACCATTATACTCCAAAACTAGAGCAGGCTTTGCCACTGCAGTCTTGCAGGGCATCCTGGCTCCGCCTAGTTCCACCTAGTGACTACCACCCCTTTTTTAGCTTTGGGATTTTACCCATCTGTTATGACTGCAGCTGTATGCACGATGAACATAGTACAGTTTTGTACCTACCATAAATGTAGATGTTCGAGTGCTAATACAGCTGCAGTCCAGGTTTCCCTCCCTCCTTCCCCTCTTGGGACAGGCCTATTGGCTAACACCTCCTCATACAACCTGATTGGGGTATTCATTTATGATGTATTTGCTTGCAACTACTCTTTTTTGATTATATTGCATTGCATTATTACATAAATTTATGTATTGCCTTCCTTCGGGGGGCACCTGACATCTGGGGCAAGAAAAACTGAAGAAAATGGCATCGGCTGTTTTTTATACCCCTGTCGCACTGACATAA
The DNA here is from genome assembly GCF_019279795.1 of Protopterus annectens. Classification (NCBI taxonomy): domain Eukaryota; kingdom Metazoa; phylum Chordata; order Ceratodontiformes; family Protopteridae; genus Protopterus; species Protopterus annectens. The sequence continues at coordinate 225,567,980 of NC_056749.1, forward strand.
GGGAAGAAGTGACGACAACCGACGCCGGACCTAAATTTTGGAATTCGGCCGACCGAGGACCCGCCTGACGGCAGGAGAAACCCATCTATGACTGCAGCTGTATTAGCACTCGAACATCTACATTTATGGTAGGTACAAAACTGTACTTTCTTTCATTGATGTGAAGTGTTGTTTTTGCGGCAAATGTGTCTTTTGGAATTGTGGCCAAAAAGTTCAACCTTGGGCTCATCAGATCATAACACATTTTGCCACATGCTTTTGGCAGACTTGATGTTATTGTTTTGCAAATTTTAGCTGAGCTGGATGTTTTCTGTGTAAGAAAAGGCTTCCGTCTTGCAACTCTACCCCATAGTCCTGACATGTGGAGAATACGGGAGATTGTTGTCATATGTAGTACTCAACCAGTACTTGCCAGAAATTCCTGCAGCTCCTTCAGTGTTGCTGTGCAGGTCCCCTGACAGCCTTTCTGACCACTTTTCATCTGGTCTTTTCATCAGTTATGCAGGGACGTCCAGTTCTTTGCAACGTTACTGTTGTCCCATATTTTCTCCACTTTTTGATGACCGTCTTCCCTGTGTTCCATGGTATATCCAATGCTGTGGAAATTTTTTTGTACCCTTCTCCTGACTGATATCTTTCAACAATGAGATCCCTTTGATGCTATCTAAGCTGTCTGCGAACTGTGACTTTTGCTGTAGCAGGCAACCGAGTAAATGTCAGGCAAATCTTACTAGGACAGCTGAACTTTATTTGGGGTTAATCAGAGTCTCTCTAATTGATGGCAGGTGTGTACCCAAGAATACTGAATGCTGTAATTAAATCAAAAGGTGCTTCAACAAAGTATTAGTTTAAGGGTGTTCACACTTGTACAACCAGCTTATTGTATGTTTTTTATTTTTTATATTTTTTCCCCTAACAGATTTGTTTGTTTTTCAATTGAATTGTAAAGGTTATATGTCACATTAAAGGTGAGAAAAGTTTTGAAATGATTTATTGAGGTCTCATTTTTTATATCACAAAAACCTAACATTTTAACAGGGGTGTGTACACTTTTTATAGCCACTGTAGGAACCAAAACTAACTGTAGTCGTCCTTGTTTTTAAGTCATTTCTGGATATCTTTGAAAATGTTTTTTGAGCTGGATTTTCAGTCACCAGCACCCAGAAAATTTAATAGGTTTTTATAGGGTGGAAGAAAAAAAGCAAAATGCCTGTACAGAAATCTGGTAGCTGACCCAGCAGTCATTTCCTCTGATCTACGGATCTAAATTTGCTCCCATCAGTAACACCATACTGTGTAAGTAAGACATTTGTACACTCTTAGATGTTCAATACATAGATCATCATTGCAATAGCCTAACCTGTATAAGTTTTACCCTATGCAATGGTCAACGTGTCAGTGCTTCAGACACTTTCCCTGCACTCTGACCACCAGGACCTCACGTGTGGAGCTTTGTCTAAGAAGCAGTTAGACCTAATAAAAAACTTGGAGCTTTTTTTTTTTTTTTTTTTTTTTTTTTTTAACATTCCTTCAAGAGCTGAGCAGATATTTCTAATGTTTTATGAGGAAAAATTTTTTTTTTCCTGTACAAAAAAAAATGCTGTTAGGAAACTGGGCTGTGTTTGCATTTCTAAGGGAATTTGCATGGTGCTTGTGTAAACGTTTTTGTGAGGAAAAATTTTAACTGACTGAAAAATTACTCAGATTTTAAACTTGTTTAAAGAGTCTAACATTTATTTTAATATCCTTAGCTTATATAGATATGTGGAGTTAGATATTTCACCTAGGAGCTTATGAGCATTTTGAGCCCCAGTACATCATTTGACTCTGAATTTGCGGAGGATAAAGAATTCAAACATAGATTGGGTTGCAGCTGCACAACGGTGTTCCCATCAATGGATAAAAATCTTAATTGAACGTGATACTTTCAAACAACATGAGATCAGGGAAGAAACTCCTATGCTTTGCTCCACTTTAACTGCCCAATATGGTTTGTCACATTTAGATGTTTTTTTTTTGTGGACATTAAGGAGAAATTGAGGCAGTACAAGAATGATTTGGTGGAAAAGAAAAAAACGCAAACGTGACTTGAAAGACTATAAAAATGATGGGGCTTTTTTGTGGAGGTTTAAAAATTGTGGGAATAAGGGGTGAATCCTGTGAGAATGGAGGTAATAAGAGAATAACTGTTACCTTTGCATCTTTGGAAGGTAGTGACTATGTAACTGATTGGGATAGGAAGATGGGGATTACCCATCTTTGCCAGCTGCACAAGATCCAGTCAGTCTTGAAAGACAGTTTTGGAATAAGGGGCATGAAGGACAGTCAGAATATATTAATAGGAAGAGAATGAGAAATGGACAGGGACAACAATGGGATAGAACATATGGACATTTTAAACATAATGCCAAAAAAGGTAGATAGCAATGATTTAATGAACTGTTGTGACAATATAGTAGTTACATTTCTGGAGTGAATTTGACTAATGAAGCTGTCTGTTTTGAATTTGGGGCTGAAATATGCCCCTTCTGCGTTTCCTAGATTTCATGTGCTACAATGTGAGATATTTAGACTGATACGGAAACTTCGCCTTTTGTGTATTTTTTTTTTTTTTTTTTTTTACAACAGTACTGGTGCTGCGGTAGCGTTGTCGCCTCACAGTAAGACGCTGACCGGTTCGACTCTCAGACAGTCTTCTTCATGGAGACATGCGTGAATGGGCATGCCTTCGTTGAAGGTTGTGCGTTAGGGCTGGCAACTCAACACGTAAAAATCAACTGCCAATCTTTAGTGGACCAGAGTTCCGCTGTGGTGACCCCTAACCGGGAAAAGCCGAAAGACACAACTGATTTTATGATAGAGAATGAAGCTGATGCTTCCATTTCGGAGTAAAGCTTTTATTTTTGTTTTTCTGAAAATATTTTAAGTGATGCTTATGACATGTACTGTGTACTAAACACTGATAGTGTGGTTAGTAAGAGTACATTTATACCACCCTTTACTAATGGTACTATTCAAAATTTTTCAGCTTCTTTTAATTTTGCTGTTGAGCAACTATGTAAGAGTTTTAATAAAAGTAGTAGTAGTTACAATATGACTAAAAGTGAATGGCAAGCTTTGTTTGATTTAAGTAACAGGAATTTAGTAATTAAACCTGCAGACAAAGGTGGCAAAATTGCGGTGATGAATTGTGTAAAGTATGTGAAAATGTGTTATGAACATCTTGAGAATAGGAGTATTTATGAGAAGAGTAATATAGAAAGCTGCTGTAATGCTATTTGTGAATATCAATTATTGTTAGAGAAAGGTTGTAGGTTAGGATATTTTACTAGAAATTATGTTCAAAGGAAATTTAGTTTAGATAATTGCAATTTGGCCACCTTTTATTGTCTTCCCAAAGTGCATAACTGCTTGGATAAATTGAAAGGTCGTCCTATTGTAGCTGCACATAAGTATTTTTTTATATAACATAGGTATTATTTTGTTACATAGTTTTGTTCCCTGTGGTACAGGGTTTTTCTTGTTATATAAAAGATTCTCAAGTCTTTTTACATAAGGTTTCTTTTATCCCATGGGAAAGGGATATGTATTGGTTGACCCTAGATGTGGTCAGCTTGTATACGAATATACAACATAAACATGGGGTTGAGACCTTATATTATTTTTTAGGTGATACGCCCAAGTCTAATTTTATTATAGTTACATTTTGTTTAAAAAAATGTTTTTACTTTTAATGGTGAGCGTTATCAAATACAGGGGACAGCAATGGGGGCGTCTTTCGTACCCAGTGTGTGCTAATATAGTGATGGCAAAATTTGAGCTGGAATATTTGTATAGGCATATGTTTTTTAATGTAGTGAAATGTTTTCGTTTTGATTAATTTTTTTTATGTATAAATTTAGTTGACCATTTTGTTGAAGATCTCCAAAATAATAGGTTTCAATTACATTTTGAAGGACAAGTAGGAGTCAAGGTTACCTTTTTAGACATAGTCCTGACAGGTATGGTTAGTTGTAAAAACTGTGACTTCTATTTATAGGAAATCTATAGGGAGTAATATATTTTTCGCGGTTCTAGTTGTCATCCTGTTCATTTGATGAAGGCCTTATCTTGTAGTGAATTTCTTAGATTAAGTAGGTTGTGCAGTCAAGATAAAGACTTTCTACATGAAGCAAATGAATCTTATAAAATGTTTATTAGGAAAGGGTATAATTAAAACAAGTTGAAGTTGCTTTGCAAAGGGTTATTTCTGAAAGACAAGAAGCCAGTGTAGTAGGGGAGAATGCTGTAAATAAGGTTGTTAAAACTAATATATGTGGGGGGGTGTGGCCAAGATGCCAGTTTGATAGCAGCAAAAATCCATAGCTCTGCTTAGATTTTAATATCCTGACAGGAAATATACTTTAATTTTTAGAAAAATCTAAAAGTGTACTAAAAGATTAACATACTCTAATATTTTCTAAACAATTAATACATAGTCAAGAGAATTTTTTAATCATTCCTGTCAAGTTTTCTACTGGAGATCTCAAGATGAGCAACTTGAAGAACCCACACCAGGAGAGTGCAGTGAAGAAAGAACTACATCCTGTAATAACAAACATCCAAGAACTGTCACATAAAATGGACACATTCGAAAACAAAATGGATATTATCAAAGAAGAGTGCAGTAAACAACTGGAACTTCTAAATGGAACAGTAAAAAAGAATCTGAACAGTAACTGACCTGGATACTAGAGTGATAGAAAATGAACATCACAATGAAGTTCTTCTGAAAAAAAATAAACACCAGGCTGATTGAGAAACTGGAAGAACTTGTAAGTAGATCAGGGAGGAATCACATAAGAATGTATGCAATTCCTGAGAAAGAAGAGGGTGCTAACATGATTCATTTCCTCAGTAAGTGGTTTTCATCAGCACTAAACATGCCTGAATCCCTCTCTTTTAGAATTGAGAGGGCTTATCGGTCCCTGGCAAATCCAGCTTCATCTCTGAGTTCATCTAATCCCAGCTCTATAATAGTTAGATTTCTTTCCTCACAAGACAATGACTTAGTGCTGAAATCAGCTTGGACTAATTCCCCTGTCAAAATGGGTGAAAAAATTATTCGTTTTGATAATGACTACACCTCTACAGTCCTATCCAGAAGAAAGGAGTGTGATGTTCTTCGTGTTTCACTGTTGCAGTCATCACATTTGGGTTATTCCTGCCAGGGTAGCCCTCGGCCGGCCCAAATACCAGAGACCTAGTATTTCTGTGTCGGTTGTTGTTGCTTGAGGAATGACGTGAGGTCGTCGGTATAAAGTAAGGCAGCCGACGCCATTACATCAGTCAGTCTTGCCGTGGAGCCTGAAGCAGTTCGTACGAGTGTTGGTCGGCTGCTACCTGAGTTTTCGTCTACTGAATTGAAGTTAAAGTCTTCTAACGCTAAGTACCCCATTGGGATCCTTTTTTCTTGCACTAACCGATATCAGAAAAACTTAATTGTCTCGCCTGTAGAAAGCAAATACCACACAGAGACTTTTACTCTTACTGCGTCACTTGTTTAGGCCCAGACCACAACGTCCCTCTTTGTTGCTTCTGTGCTTTGTTGAATGCCAGAACTATCCGTCGTCAGGCCGTTATTGTAGCCAGATATTTTCATTTACAGTCCTCGAATTCCAATACGGCTTCGGTAAGCCATCCAGCAGCAGATCTTCCAAAAAAATGTAAAGATAAAGCCAGAGCCAAAAACCAGCAGCAGTGGGTTCAGGTACAAAAGCCGACTCAGTTTATCCAGGAATTTATTCAATAAAACACACGAAAGGTGTAGTCACATAAAAATCATGCCGTTGTCAAACAGTATAGATAAAAATGCTATTAATAAACATCTCGCTAAACACTGTAAGGAGTATGAGGGGCATGATTTTAAATTTACGATAATTGATGTTTTAGACATAGACCCAAGGGGTGGCCCCCTGGACCCTACAACTGGAGAAACGAGGCACAATGGCAGATAAAAACTAATGCAATAAACTGGCCGGGTATCAATTATGCTCTATTTATAGCCTGTTTCTTGAAGTTAAAAGCATTAGATAAATGAATTGATATACGTTTTTTACATGTATTTATATAACTTTTCATTTTATATGTATATGTGTGTGTGTATGTGTGTATATATATATATATATATATATATATATATATATATATATATAATATATATAAGCATTTTTACCTATACTATTTTGACAAGGGCAGGATTTTTGGGGATTGGTGTGTTTTTTGCTGTACATTTTAGTGTGTTTTTTATCATGAGATGGGTTCTGTGGTTGAATTGTACTGTGACTGTTGAATATGTATAAACTTTATGAATATTCATTACATGGTTTTATTCTGTTGGTTCAGTGTTAATTGGGGGTGGATTTATATGTTTCAATTGAGCTCAGAACAGTTTTCTAATTTCCTTGGAAAAAGTCTCTGATTCACCAGAGACGAAAGCGCCTGGAATACTCTCTATACCTTTTGGATTTTTATGTAACTACAACTTTTGTGTGTTTTATTGAATAAATTCCTTGATAAACTGTGAGTCGGCTTTTCTACCTGAACCCACTGCTGCTGTTTTTTTTTTTCATTTGGAGTTTGTGTTGCCTACTACATTTTTTTAAAGACAGACCTCACAGATCCAAAACTACCGACGAAGCTTCCGTTAAGCTAGTCGTCAGTTTTCTGGTACTCAATGAGGTGCTTTCAAAGCCCCTGATGACTGTTTGTTTATTCGCAGGCCGCTACCGAGACCCTTTCAGAGTCAGGTATGCCGCAAAAACGACTAAGTATCCTGCGGTCATCTCTACCTTGGATGGGTCCGGAGTCGCTGAGCAGGCACCAGCTTCTGAGGAAGTCCTTCACGCTACCGAATCTCAACACAGACAGACGTCTTCTTTCGCGACTACCATTCTTTCTAAAACTACCAAGTTTCTTAGGCCCAGGGTATGAACCACACCCAAGAAACGGATGACCCACTTTTAGCCGCCTGCTACCCTGCCTCGGTCTCAAATGCTTAAAATGGTGGAAAAGCTTATCATGCTGATTAGGGGAAGCCAAGCTACCACCTCCAAAAGGAAAAGAGGTCTGTCCCCTGTAATTTTGTCTGAACAAGAGTCTGATGAATCTTATGCATCTGACTATGAAGACATGCAACCCCTCTCCACTTATGAGGATTCTGATGCAGAGGATTCCATTCCTTCAGCCTCTCCCCCACTGGACTTTTCCTTTGGGGAAACCCTGCATACTTTAAAGGAGCATTTCCAATGGGAGAGTCAGGACTACCCTATGTCTAAAAAAAGATTCTAGGAATTCCTAGATCTTCCACAACACAGACCCTTGACCCCCCCCCCCCCCGCCAGTCCTGGATGTTGTGGAGGATGTTTTCCTTGAATCCAGCTTGACTCCTGATGCCCTTCCTCCTGCTCGCAGAAAACCAGATGGGTACTGTAGAGTCCCTGACTCACACAAATATATTTTTAAAAATCCTACAGCTGACCCTGAGGTCATTTCTCAAGGGCCAAAAGGGATTAAAGCAATCTCTGCTAAGAATCCCACCCCCTTAGACAGGGATTCCCGAGCATTGGACAGATGGGGTAAAAAGGTATATACCTCAGCTACTCTTGCTACCAGGGCACTAAATTCTCAATTCCATATGCTGGAATTTCAGCAACATACCTTGGAACTCCTTAAACAAAAAATGTCTTCCTTTCATGCTTGGGCAGAATCTAAAGATTTACAAGAGTTGATGCATTCTGCAAGTCAAGTAACTAAACACACCTTGCACTGTAGTTTTGGCGCCCTAGAAGCTTCTTGTAGGGCAACGGTCACTGGATCTGTCATAAGAAGGCATGCATGGCTTAAGGAACAACCCCTGCCAGACCATGTCATATCTAAATTGTTGGATGCCCCCTTGCACAAAGATAACTTATTTGGCACTAAGGCAGAAGAGGTCTTAAAAAGATGGAACAAAAAGCAAAATTTATGCAAACAGTTAAGGACTTCTTCCCAGTCCAGCCCCCTAGGTTCAGCAGGCATTGTCCCTCCAAACACTGGTCCTTTCCTGCTGCCAGTAAACTAGCCCAACCTAGGCCCTGTGGAAGCAGCCCCCCAGGCAGCAGCCCCAGGGAATGCAGAGATCTAAGCAGTGGACTACCTCCACTTCAAAACCAGGGAGTTCTAAGCCACCCCCTTATGGTAAGAACTCACAATGACTCGCCTCCTCCACCCCCTCCCTCTGCCCACCGTCACTTACCCCTAGGAGGAAAACTCTCCTTTCACTCAAGCACCCGGGCCACCATTACCAAGGACCACTGGGTTCTGAACATTGTGTTTCAGGGAAATTTTCCTTCCAACCCCAAAAGGGTTCCAGGATCTACCACCAAATCATTGGGCAGAGGCTCAAAAGCAAATCCTTTCCCTGTTCTCTATGAGGGCAGTAGAGTACGTTCCTGCAAAACAGATAGGCCGAGGTTTCTACTCCAGACTTTTTCTGGTGCCCAGAAAAGAGGGCACCTGGCGCCCCATCCTCAATCTATCCATTCTAAACACCTTGCTGGTAATCCCAAAATTCAAAATGCTCACCCTCCAACTGCTGCTACCCATGCTCTCCAAGGCCACTTGGCTAGCCATCCTGGATCTAAAAGAGGCTTATCTCCACATTCCTCTCAGGGAATCATGCAGGAAATATCTCCGCTTCAGTGCAGGATCTCAACACTTTCAGTTCTCTGCACTTCCCTTTGGCTTATCTACTGCTCCCAGAGTTTTCACAAAATGTCTGGCTCTGGCCATTGCCTTTTGCATACAAAGAAATGTTCAGATTTACCCATACCTAGACTGCCTTAGTCAGGCAGACAGGCAAGGAAAGCTGCTCAAGCACCTGGCTTTTGAAAAGACCCTACTAACCTCCCTGGGGTACACAATCAACGAAAAGAAATCCAAACAGGTGCCCTCCCAAAGGATAATCTTCCTGGGAGCAAGTCTGGACACAGCATCCCAGAAGGCATACCTTACTCCAGAGAAACAAATTTTCCTGACAACCCATGTCTCTTAACTAGCCACCAGGCCCCAGCTATCTGCAAGGAAGATCCTGCAAGCTCTGGAGTTCATGGCATCTTGCATACAACTCATTCCATATAGCAGACTGCATATGAGGAAACCTCAATGGTACCCAAAGAGCCTTTGGTGTCAACACTCTCAAGACCTGGAAACTCTTCTGCCTATATTTCCTTGCCTCAGAAAAGATTTTCTTTGGTGGGCAACAGCATGCTCCCAAAACAAGAGAATGCCCCCCCCCACCGCCCAGACCCTCACTACAGACATATTAGACTACGCTTGGGCTGCACAACTGGCCGGCAGGTGCATAAAGGGCCAATGGAGCCCACAGGAAATACCTCTGCACATCAATCACAAAGAGACGATGGCTGTGCACAATGCCTTGACAGCTTTCAAGACCCTTCTCTCTCCAGGGGTTCTCCTGATCAAAACAGACAGCACCACTGTGACATGGTACATCAACAAGCAGTGAGGGACTTGCTCCTACCCTCTATACAGGCTGGCCATGACCCTTTGGCACACAGCCCCTGCCATGCAACTACACCTGTTAGCACAATTCCTACCAGGCTCTGTCAACTCTCTGGCAGACCAGTTAAGCAGAAATCTTCTGGACCCATACTAGTGGTAGCTCAACAGAAGTACCTTCACCCTAAGAACTCAGAAATGGGGAACCCCCGAAAGTCAACCTCTTTGCCTCCCACACCAACCATCAGCTCAGAAAATTCTGCACCAGGGAGCATCACTGCATGGTTTGGAAAGTGGATGCCCTGTCCTTCACCTGGGTCAATCTGTCGGTCTATGCCTTTCCTCCCCTAACTCTCATACCCAGGATACTGCTCAAAATAAGGGAGGAAAAACCAAGAACCATTCTTATAGCTCCAGACTGGCCCCGGCAGCACTGGTACCCCTTGCTGTGCAGCCTGTCCCTACTACTTCCATGGCATTTTCCTCTGATCCCAAACCTGCTGACCCAGAGGGAAGGGGAATTCATGCATCCCCAATTGCAGACACTCAGTTTGGCAGCTTGGGTTATTCCCTAACCCTGAACTAATCTGCCAACCTCAGTAAACAGGTTCTGGATGTTATCTGTGAGGCCAGACATCCTAGCACCAGAACGTCTTACGCTGATGGATGGAAAAGGTTCTGCACCTGGATCCAGGCTAAGGGAAAGCCAGTACGGCACAGCCCTTCCTCCCTCTCATCCTGGATTACCTAGCTGACCTACTACATAGTGGCCTCTTTCTCCTCTGTAAAAATTCATGCCTCTGCTATTTCTGCTCATTTTCCCACTGAGCAGCCCCTTTTCTCATACCCTGTGATCAAAACAGTTCCTAAGAGGGGCTTGCAACTTGAGGCCTTCCAGAAGGGCACCAACGCCAGCTTGGGACCTTAACTTTGTATTGGAAAATCTAACCCTTCCCACTTTTGAACCAGCTGATTCTGCAGAGCTAAAATTTCTCTCCTGGAAGACGGCATTCCTTCTGGCCATCACTTCAGCCAGAAGAGTCTCTGAGCTGCAAGCACTCATGGCTGTGGAACCCATCATCATCTTCCATGCAGACAGGGTATCTCTCAGAACTAACCCATCCTTCATGTCCAAGGTGGTGTCCAGTGTGGCTCTCAACCAATCCATTCATTTGCCCACCCTTTTTCCAAATCCCCAGAACAAGGTGGGAAAGGATTCTTCACTCTAGATGTGCACAGACAGCTCAATTTCTATCTAGACAGGACTAAATCCTTCAGAAAGTCTGATCAATTGCTGGTTAGCTTTGCTACAGGGGCAGAAGGCAAAGCCATCTCCAAACAAACCATTTCCAAATGGATAGCACACTGCATCCATTCCTGCTACAAACAGCATGGAAAGCCTCCCCCCAAGGGGGGTCAGAACACACTCCACCACAGCAGTCTCAACCTCTGCAGCTTTCCTCATAGGAGTACCCACCAGGGACATCCTGGAGGCTGCCACCTGGACATCTGTTCGCATTTTTACCAAGCATTACCATCTGCCTATCTTCTCCAAATCCAGGGCAGGGTTTGCAGGGCATCCTAGCCAGCCCCTAGATGTTCATCGTGTTTCACTGTTGCAGTCATGACTGTAGGGTTCTCCCCTGCCGGCAGGCAGCCCTCGGTCGGCCAGAATCCCAAAGTCTGGGTCCGGAATCGGCTGTTCAACCATGCTCCCTGACGTCAGAGCACCAGGAGTATAAAGCTGACAGCCGACGCCATCTTATCCAGTCTTTCTTGCCATGTGGTGATAGCAGTTCGCAAGTGCCGGTCGGCTGACTCCTGACTATTTTTTCTGATATACTTCAGTCTGAAGATTTTCTTCTCCACTCAAAGCTAAGTACCCCATTGGGGAAACTTTTTTCTTGCTCCACTCCGATGTCAGAAAAAGTTAATAGTTGTATTTCATGTGGGAAGCAAATACCTCATAAGGATTTTCATTCTTACTGTATTCCTTGCTTAGGCCCTGACCACGATGTAGCTAGTTGTCGGTTTTGTGCTAGATTCAATCAACGTACAATTAAGCGAAGGTACGATTTTGCTTTTCATTACTTCGGTAGGCGCTTTAACTGCAAAATGTCATCGGATATGGTTCCGGCTACCGGAGTTCACAAACGTCGCAAGGATAAAGACAGGCCTCCGAGGTCCAAATCTGATGATAGCGCACAAGCGGAGCCAGCTTCAGGTTCGGCCATCGTCAGTGAGGCTCTTTTGCAGCCCCTGTCGTTGGCCATTTCAGAACAGACGCCCAAAATGGACTCTCACGAGGAGCCAACCAGGCCTTTAAATATTTCTGTTGCAGGACCTTCGGACAATGCTCCTTCGGGTGGGTCCGGAGCCGCTGTGCAGGTACCGGCTTCCGAAGGGGTTTTCAGGCCTACTCAGCTTCTAATAAAGGCAAAGACAAAGGCAAAGACTCCTTCTAAATCAAGGACTACAACACAGGCCTCCTCTGAACCGGCTCCCAAGTCACAGAAACAGTTACTCAAGATGGCGGAGGATTTACTTACTATGATTAGGGGTTCACATCCCCCTCCAGATAAAAGGCCAAGGCAGGATGTTTATTATGATTCCTCTGATCAGGCTTCTATTTCCTCAGTTTCTTCTTCTGATCAGGAATATTCTTTCCCTCCTTATGAGGATTCTGATGCTGAAGATTCCATTCCTTCAGCTTCTCCCCCTGAGGATTTCTCTTTTGGGGAAACTTTGCATGAAATGAGGGAGCATTTCCACTGGGAAGGACAGGAGTATTTGGAATCTAAGAAAAGACTGAGGGATTTTCTTATTCTTCCCCAACATAGACCCCTGGCTATTCCTCCTGTTTTGGATATTGTGGATGGTGCCTTTTCGGAGGCTAACTTAACCCCTGACTCTTTTTCTCCTGCTCTTGTTAAGCCTGATAGATATTACAGGGTTCCTGATTCCCATCAGTTTTTATACAAGAACCCTTCTGCTGACCCTGAAACCATTTCTCAGGGTCCTAAGGGAGTTAAGGTCGCTTCTGCCAAAAATCCCATTCCTACTGAAAAGGATTCTCGATCCTTAGAAAGATGGGGCAAAAAGGTGTACACTTCTGCTACTTTGTCCATTAGGGCTTTAAACCGTCAGTTTCATATGCTAAAATACCAGCAATTTCTCTTGTCTGTTTTAAAACAAAAGCTTACTTCCATTTCTGCCTGTGCAGATGATAAGGAATTACATACCACTGAACAAGTTGGGAAGCATGGGTTTACACTGTGGATTTGATGCTTTGGAGGCTTCTTGTAGGGCTGCGGCCTCTGGCAAAGTCATTAGAAGGCATGCATGGCTAAAGGAACAAAATATGCCTGAACAAGTAAAGGCTAAATTATTAGATGCTCCTGTTCAGCATAATGTTTTGTTTGGATCTAAAGCTTAAGAGGTGATTAAAAAGATGGAGGATAAGGCGAAATCCATGCAAAAAGTTAAAGATTTCTTACAAGTACAGCCACCTAGATTTAGCAGGAATTGGCCTTCAAAAAATTGATCCTTTCCCACTTCAGACAGGCCTCAGAGGGGTAGATATAGACGCTCCAGAGGGGAAGGCCTCAAACACAAGCTTTTTATCGACCAAGGCAGTGGACTGCTTCCACCCCTAGGGGAGGAGAGGACAGGTCACAAACTCAAAGGAAACAAACTCAATGACTCCGTCTGTTGGGCTACAGGAACTTCTTGCCTGGAAGCCCCTCTCGGAGGAAAACTCTCTTTTTTATCAAAATTGGACTCAAATAACCCAAGACAAGTGGGTTTTGGATGTGGTTTTAAGAGGTTACAAATTCCATTTTCATACCTTGCCAAGGCCAAGCGGATGGCCAGACCTTCCAAAACATCAATGGACGGAGGCCTTAAACCAGGTGGAAGCTCTTTTGGCTATGAATGCCATAGAACTGGTTCCACTTTCAGAGATGGGAAAAGGTTTTTACTCAAGGCTCTTTCTAGTCCCAAGGAAGCAAAACTCATGGAGACCCATTCTGGATCTGTCGGTCTTGAACACCTTTCTAGAGATTCCAAAATTCAAGATGCTTACTCTACAGCAGCTGCTTCCAATGCTGTCCAAAGATGCATGGATGGTAACTTTGGATTTAAAGGAGGCATATTTACACATTCCCATCAGGCAGGATCGCAGAAAATACCTCCGGTTCAAGGCCGGATCGAGGCACTTTCAGTTCTCTGCGCTGCCCTTTGGATTGTCTACTGTGCCCAGGGTCTTCACCAAATGCCTGGCTCCAGTAGTAGCTTACTGCAGACTCAAGGGAATTCAAATTTACCCTTATCTGGACGATTGTCTAATTCAGGCACACAGCAAGGATGTCTTACTCCAGCATCTAGAATTTGTACAGAACCTCCTCAAGTTCCTGGGATTCTCTGTAAACGTAAAAAAGTCAAATTTGACACCATCACAACAGATAACTTTTCTGGGTGCACTTCTAAACCCCATGACCCAGATGGCATTTCTGACATCCGAAAAACAATTACAGCTGGCTTCAACTTTCAGAACCTTGGCAACTTTAACTCAACTATCTGCAAGGAAATTCCTGCAGGCTTTGGGTTACATGGCCTCCTGCATCCTTCTCGTACCATATACAAGACTACACATGAGGAAAATTCAGTGGTACCTAAAAAGTGTATGGTCTTAGCATTGCCACAGTTTAGACATACTGATCTCTGTCCTTCCTTGCCTTCAAAAGGAATTTCTTTGGTGGTCCAGGGCATGTGCTCTAAACAAAGGGAAACCCTTCCGTCTGCCTCCTGCCACTCAGATTCTAACCACAGACGCCTCGGATTATGCTTGGGGAGCCCATTTTCAGGGCAATTGTTTGCAGGGCCTTTGGACAAAGGATCAGAAGCACCTGCATATCAACTTAAAGGAAATGTTAGCCGTTCAGAAAGCTCTATTGGCCTTCAGGAATCTCTTACAACCAGGACAACTACTAATACGGATGGACAACACCACAGTTATGTGGTACATAAACAAGCAAGGGGATCTCATTCCTACCCCCTTTGCAGACTAGCCATGGATCTATGGAACACCGCTCTAGCTTGCAATCTGGATCTTCAAGCTCAGTTTCTACCCGGGGAAACCAAACTTCCTGGCAGACAGTCTGAGTAGAAACCTTTAGGATCCACACGAGTGGATGCTGGACACCAAAATATTCAGGATGATAACAGCAGTCTGGGGATGTCCTCACATAGACCTCTTTGCATCCCATCTCAATCATCAACTACAGAATTTTTGCACCAGGACTTTCCACAGAGAAGCTTGGAAAGTGGATGCCCTGTCATTCAGTTGGAGGAACCTCTCTGGATATGCCTTTCCGCCTCTTCCTCTTCTTCCACGGGTTTTTTTGAAGATAAAACAGGACAAGCCCAAGATGATAATCTTGCTGGCTCCAAATTGGCCTCGGCAGTTTTGGTATCCAACTCTAAAAAACCTATGCCTGGAGCCCCCTTGGGTTTTACCTCAGTCTCCGAACCTTCTGTCCCAACATCAGGGTCAGGTTCTACACACTCATGTCAGAACTCTCAGCCTGGCGGCCTGGTTAATCCAGGATCTTTGATTTCTTCTTTCCTACCCAAGCAGGTTATGGATGTCATTTTAGAAGCCAGACGTCCTAGCACTAGAAAATCTTATGCAGGAAAATGGAAAAGATTTTGTTCCTGGATGCAGGCTCAGGATTCTGATCCTCTTCTTCCTAACATTACTTTAATTTACTTTACCTGACAGATCTCTTACATAAGGGTCTCTCTTTCTCTTCCATTAAGATACATGCCTCTGCTATTTCTGCTCATTATAATACAGACCCTCCCATCTTTTCCCACCAGCTCATGAGACAGTTTCTCAGAGGAGCTAAAAACTAACCTTGCCTCCTTTTGAGCCTGCTGCCTCTTCTGACATCAAGTTTTTATCTTGGAAGACAGCTATCCTGTTAGCACTAACCTCTGCCAGGAGAGTTTCAGAGTTACAAGCTCTTATGACTGTGGAACCTTATATTATTTTTCATCAAGACAGGGTATCTTTGAGGACTAATCCTACCTTCATGCCTAAGGTGGTTTCCAAAATGGCTTTAAATCAAACTATCCACTTGCCAACCTTTTTCCCCACTCCTCAAAATAAAGGGGAAAGGAGCTTACATTCCTTGGATGTACACAGACAACTATGTTTTTACCTGAACAGAACCAAGGATATCAGAAAATCAGTTTGTTTGTTTCTTATGCTTCAAGTTCCCAAGGTAAAGCCATTTCAGAACAGACCATTTCTAAATGGATTGCTCATGGAATCAGATTTTGTTATTCACACCATGGAAAGCAAATCCCAGGGAGTATACGGACTCATTCCACCAGAGCTGCTGCCACTTCTGCGGCCTTCCTCAGGGGAGTTCCTACCAAAGACATTTTGGAAGCTGCAACTTGGAGTTCAGTGCATACTTTTTCTAAGCACTACAATCTACCTCTCTACTCTAAGTCTAGGGCAGGCTTTGCCTCTGCAGTCTTGCAGGGCCTTTTAGCTGCCCCTTCTTCTTTATGACCACCTCCCTTTCTTTCAGCTTTGGGATTCTACCCTACAGTCATGACTGCAACAGTGAAACACGATGAACATAGTACAGTTGTGTACACCTACCATAAATGTAGATGTTCGAATGTCTTCACTGTTGTAGTCTGGGTTTCCCTCCCTCCTGTCCCCTCTTATTTTTACTTTTGTGTATTTTCTTTTTTCACCATTCTTCTGAGGTGCATTTGCAAAGGTTATGGGACCTTTTTCATTTTGGGACTCCTGACATCTGGGGCAAGAAAAACTGGAGAAGATGGCGTCGGCAAGAAAAACTGGAGAAGATGGCGTCGGCTGTCAGCTTTATACTCCTGGCGCTCTGACGTCAGGGAGCATGGTTGAACAGCCGACGCCGGACCCAGACTTTGGGATTCTGGCCGACCGAGGGCTGCCTGCCGGCAGGGGAGAACCCTACAGTCATGACTGCAACAGTGAAGACACTCGAACATCTACATTTATGGTAGGTGTACACAACTGTACTTTTCCTTGACTGCCTCCACCGTTTTCTTCAGCTTTGGGAATCGACCCAAATGTGTGATGACTGCAACAGTGAAACACGAAGAATGCAGTCCAGTTGTGTGTACACAACATAAATGTAGATGTTCCAGTGTATTCACTGTTGCCCGTGGTTTCCCTTCCTCCATCCACCTTTCTTCTATTTCTCTTTTTATTACCATTCTAACTTTTCTTCTTTCATTACAAGGGATGTATTGGTATTTATTTTCCACTGATGGGGTTCTTCCACCAGAACCTGCTTTCCTACTTGGGGGCTCCTGACAGGTTAGGGCAAGAAAAACTGATGTAATGGCGTCTGCTGCCTTACTTTATACTACTGACGACCTGATGTCAGTCCTCAAGCAACAGCAACTGACGCAGAATTACTAAGTCTCTGGTATTTAGGCCGGCTGAGGGCTATCCTGGCAGGGATAACCCAAATGTGATAACTGCAACAGTGAATACATTCGACATCTACATTTATGTTAAGTGTACACAACTGTACTTTCCTCTAAGTCCTTAAAAAAGCCAATACTAAAACTCAAATTCTTTTTTCCTGCAAGAATAAAAATCTCCTTGCCAGGAGAAGTGAAGATCTTTTAATTCCCTACAAGAAGCAGTAGAATTTATCCAAAAGAAGAAAATACTGTCAGACATAGAAATGGAATAGTCATGCCAAAGTTTGAAGAGATGGGCAACAAAAAATGGATGGTCTGTGAAGGAAGGAGCAAACAAAATTAAGAAACTAAAGGACAAATGAATAAATTCCTCCTACTTTTAAATGCCTTGTTTTATGAATCATAATAAATTTGTGAAAAAATGGAAAATAAATGAACTACTGAAATAAAAGAAATGGCAAAAGACACGGCGCTAAAAATTTTACAACTGTTAGAGTAAGCGCTTTCGTTTAGACAAATGTCAATACTTAGACGTTGCAAAATGATGGAAAACAAGCCAATAAATACTAAATAAAGCAGTCACATAATGCAAATCAGCTGGTTGAAACAAATCAAACTAAAAAAAATATATATATATATGTTGTGTCTTTCGGCTTTTTCCGGTTACGGGTCGCTACAATGGAACTCCTGCCCACTAATGATTGGCAGTAGATTTTTATGTGCCGAGTTGCCAGCCTTGATGCACAACCTTCAACGAAGGTACGCCCATTCATGCATGTCTCCACACAGAAGACGCTTTAGCTGAGAATCGTACAGGACGACATCTTACTGTGAGGCGACAACGCTACCGCAGTACCACCACTGCGATACATATATGGGAGCCCTTCATTTGTTTGAACTTTCAAATGTTTGAAACTCATATGGCCGACACCATATGAGCCTACGTTTGAAAGGCCGACAAATGATAGCTGAGATAATGCTACAGTGCGAGACTGGGAGATTCCCCTTTCCTGCACTGTAGTGCGATCTCTGAGTGAGAATATTTAAGTAGCAGGGGGTGTGGGGGTGCAGGGAGGCTTGCTGTGTTTACAAGTAGGTAAATGGTGCTATTTCAGGATGTCGGTCTTTCGGAATGTCGATCATATGGTGTCAGCCATATGAAAGTTGGAATTCTGAATGGTCGACATTCTGAAGTAGACCTATAGATATATATATATATATATATATATATATATATATATATATATATATATATATATATATATATATATATATATATATATATATATATCATGTCAGTGTACAAAATAATTTATCAAAATGGCAGTCCTGAAATGAACTGTTGACAAATAGAAAACTAAGAAGGAAAATAGTTCATCTCATTAGGCTTCTTAGCTTCAAGATGCACGCTATAGAGCATACATCGTTCAGCCCAGGATATCTAAAAGCATCTAATTTGAGCTGCCATAAAAGCTCCCTTTGTTCCAGCCATAAAGATATCGGTCCCCCTCTTTATTGGTACCCCAATTTGATCTATAACATGAAAGACAAAACAGTGGCCCAAGGTGTTTGCTACATGTTTTGCAAGGGCATTCTCTGTTCTATTATTTCTAACAGCATACTGATGCTCGTATATATGCTCTCCAGGTCTTCTGTCAGTTTTACCAATGTAAAAACTGAACAGCCTTTACAATTAGCCAAATAAATGATTCCCTTGGAGTTACAGTTGTATCTCCTATTACAAACATATCTTGTGTCTTTAGTCTGGCCAGTGTCTATTAATTTATGATAAGGGTAAGCTTCACATTTGAACATGCCCTTAATTTTAGGATTATAAACCATTCTGTACTCCAAATAGTTCTTTAAATTCTGCCCTTTTCTAAAAATGACCCTCTGTTTAGGTGGCAGTTTGTGTATTACACTTTCATCTGTTGTGATTAAATTCCAATTTTTACACACATCTGCCTCAACAAATTTGCATCATTGCTGAAGGAGGTAATAAAGGTTAAAGAATAATCAGAAAAATCAACATTGATGGCAACCAGATTAGATGTAGCCCTTCCTGAAGGTGGTCCATTCCACCTAGGAACATTCAAAATTGCTTTAAAATAACCTATATTTCTTTTTGATATTACCTCAACAATCAAATTATTGACCAGAGGTTCTGGGTGTCCACGTTTCAAGAAAAGTTTTTTCAAAAAAATCACCTTCATCTATGAAGTCAGAATAATTGGATACCATTCTGGCAGCCCTAACTAGCTGATGCTCATGATGGGAACTAGAATAATGAAGGAAGGAATTAGAGTAAGTCTCCTTCCTAAAAATGGTAGCCACATATTGTGTATTTCTGTCCTTCCTTAAGCAGTATCTAAATAAGAAATCTTCTCATTCTGAAATTCACTAGTAAATTTGAAATATTCTGTAGTGTTCATATAGTAAACCAAATCTTGGAATACATTATATTACCCATTAAATATAATAAAAATATTGTCCAAGTACAGTGTATAGAGATAAATGGACTCTAAAAAGGGGTTATTATTTAGGATAAATTATTTTCCCCAAAAGTTCATAAGGTTAGCAAAGCTAGCCCCACAAGGGGACCCCATGGCCACCCCTTTAGTTTGAATGTAATAAGATCCATCAAAAAAAAAAAAAAGTTACTCATCAGAATAAGGTCCAAGAATTCCTGTACTAAGCTCAATTCGTCGTGTTCAATGCCCTTACTCATAAGGACTTGACTAACCCCCACTCTATCCCGAGATCATATGGGATAATGGTGTACAAGTCCTTAACATCTGTTGTGGCAAAGTTATAATCATCGTTGTAAACCAGTCTGTTAACATTCTGTAAAAAAAAGACCAAGAATCTTTACAAATCTGGTATTCATTAGTCAAGATTTTTTCAAAACATGATCAACAAATTTAGCCATGGGATATGTAATAGAATTACGTCCATTGACTATCGGACAAAGTGGGAGGTTTTGTAGGTCCTTATGAATTTTTGGGATGCTGAAGATAACAGGGACCAGCAGAGCTGGATCAGAGAGAAAATGAAATAAATCAACAGAAATATGGGCTTCAATAAATCATTAAAAAATGCCCTAATCTTTCTGTATGCAGAATTTAATTAATTCAGGGAGACATTAGAATAACTGTCAGTATCTAACATCTGTTCAATTCTAGATGTATAATGTTCATTACTCATTAGCACTATGCCACCCACTTTATCCAGTTTTGAAATTCTTAAACCACTGTTCTTCAAAGCTTTCAACAAATCCCATTCGTCTCTGTCAAAATTATTATTACTTGGAGCATTGGACCTTTGTTTAAATAATCGTAAGATGTTTTTCATGTTTCACTGTTGCAGTCATTACATTTGGGTTATCTGCCTGCAGGTAGCCCTCAGCCAGCCTGAATATCAAAGTTTTGGATTTCTGCGTCGGATGCTCTCTCTTCTTCCATGACGTCAGGTCGTCAGGGGTATAAAACATGCAGCCGATGCAGTTACATCAGTCTTTCTTGCCGCACGGTGCCCAAAGCAGAAGCAGTTTGCAAGTGCCGGTCGGCCGACTCCTGAAATTTTCGTTTGAGTTTCAGAACCGAAGTCTTCAAAAAACTGAAGTACCCCATTGGGGATCCTTTTTCTTGCTCTAAACCGATGTCAGTAAAAGTGAACAATTGTATTACCTGTGGAAAGCAAACACCTCATAAAGATTTTTATTCGTACTGCATTCCTTGCTTAAGCCCAGACCATGACGTCCCTCGCTGTTGGTTTTGTGCCGTATTCAACTTCCGAACTATTCATTGTTTGTTTATTTTTGCAGCAAATAATTTTGGTACTCTGTTTAACTATCCAGAAATGGCTTTGGTAAGCCGTCCGGCTACCAACATTCTGAAAAAACATAAAGATAGACAGACCGTATTTATTGGTCCAAAGCTGCCAACGACACTTCCGTTAAACTAGTCGCCAGTACTCAGTGAGGCGCTTTTGCAGCTCCTGATACCCGCTGTTTCAGATTTGCAGGCCTCTACTGAGACCCATTCGGTGTCCGGTATGCCGCGAGATGTTTTGTCGACCATGGAACCTGCGGATATCTCTACCTTGGATGGGTC
The DNA here is from genome assembly GCF_019279795.1 of Protopterus annectens. NCBI lineage: Eukaryota > Metazoa > Chordata > Ceratodontiformes > Protopteridae > Protopterus > Protopterus annectens. Next base: position 225,589,129 of record NC_056749.1, read on the forward strand.
CGGAGCCGCTGTGCAGGTACCGGCTTCTGTAGTCAGGCCCTACTGACTTGCATTTCAAATAGATGCCATCTTCATCTTAAAGGCCTAAAACTCAACCCACGCCTAGAAAACTGACGTTCAAACCACATGGTCAGGCCCATATGCCTAAAAAACAAATAAGAATGGCTGAAGACCTTATTACTTTAATTAGGGGAAGCCAGCCTTCTCCCTCTAAGAGACCTAGAACTGATTTTCCTTCTGATTCTTCTGATCAGGATTCTGAAATTTCTGTTTCTTCTGATTATCAGGATTTGCCCTTATCTACCTGTGAGGATTCTGATGCAGAGGACTCCATTCCCTCTGCTTTCCCTCCAGAAGATTTTTCTTTTGGTAAAACCTTGCACACTCTTAGGGAGCATTTCCGCTGGGAAAGCCACGATTACTCTGACCCCAAAAAGAGGCTTAGGGAATTCTTACTCCTCCCTCAACACAGGCCTTTAGCTATCCCTCCTGTCCTGGACATTGTAGATGATGCCTTCTTGGAATCTAGCCTGGCCCCAGATACTTTACCTCTAGCTCCCAGGAAACCTGACCAGTATTAGAGTACCTGACTCTCACAAGTTCCTCTTCAAGAATCCTACTGTGGACCCAGAGACCATTTCCCAAGGACCTAAAGGCATTAAGGCTACTACTGCCAAAAACCCTACCCCCTCTGATAGAGATTCCAGGGCCTTAGACAGATGGAATAAGAAGATATACACTTCTGCTACTTTGGCCATTAGGGCCTTAAGCTGCCAGTTTCATATGTTAAATTATCAGCATCATATTATGGGACTACTTAAACAGAAAATTATATTGATTCCTGACTGTGCTGAAGTTAAAGAATTACAGGATTTAATGCATTCTGATGAACAAGTTGGTAAACATACTTTGCGATGTGGTTTTGACTTTTTTAGAAGCATCTTGCAGGGCTGCTGCCACTGGGTCTGTTTGCCAGATCATGTTAAAGCTAAATTACATACCGCCTGTTTGGCAACAAAGCAGAAGTCCTTAAAAAGATGGAGGAAAAACCTAAATCTATGCTAACTGTTAAAGATTTCCAGATTTAGTATGCATTGGCCTTCTAAGAATTGGTCCTTTCCTGTCTCTTCCAGGCCTTCTCAGTCCAAACCCAGGAACAGCAGACCACCTAGGCTACAGTCTCAAGGTACTTACAAGCCTAAGCAGTGGGGGGGGGGGGCGCCCACTTCCAAAGCTGGAAGTTGTAGGACACCCCCTATGGAAAAATGTCACTGTGACTTAACCTTAAACCTTCCAAGCCCTGCTCAACTGTCTGCTCCCTTAGGGAAAAAGATCACCCGGCATGCAAAAAACTGGGAACTCATTACCCAAGACAAATGGGTTTTAAATATAGTTTCTCAAGGATACATATTCCACTTCCACACCTTAACAACCCCAAACGGTTGGCCAGACCTACCCACAAATCAGTGGGCAGAGGCTCAACAGCAGGTTCTCTCTCTTCTAAGTATCAGGGCTATTCAGCCTGTCCCAGCAGAAGAAAGGGGACAAGATTTTTACTCAAGACTTTTCCTGGTACCCAGAAAAGACAGCTCCTGGCGTCCTATCCTGGACCCCTCTATTCTAAACACCTTTTTGGTAATCCCAAAATTCAAAATGCTAACTCTTAAACAGCTGCTTCCTCTGCTAGGCAAAGACTTGAAGGAAGCTTACCTGAACATTCCAATAAGGGAATCTTGCAGGAAATACCTAAACTTCAGAGTAGGCTCCATGCACTATCAGTTCTCTGCACTTCCCTTTGGCTTATCTACTGCACCCAGGGTATTCACAAAGTGCCTAGCTCCAGTCATTGCATTTTGCAGGCAAACAAATATTCAAATATACCCATACCTGGATGATTGTCTAATTCAGGCAGAAAGCCAGGACATGCTACTAAAATATCTGGCATTTGTAAGGAAACTTCTAACCTCACTGGGGTACACCATAAATGAAAAGAAATCTCATCTAGTACCCTGCCAACAAATTGTATTCCTGGGAGCAAGCTTGAACACAACTTCCCAGATGGCTCACCTCACGCCAGAGAAACAAGTTTATTTGACAGCCTACTTCAAACTATTGGCCGCAAAGACCCAGCTTCTGCAAGGAAAATCCTGAAACCCCTGGGGTTCATGGCCTTTTGGATTCTACTAATTCCATATGCAAGACTGCATATGAGGAAACTACAGTGGTATTTACAAAGCCTATGGTGTCAACATTCTCAGGACCTGAAATCAATGATTCCTATAATTCCTTGTATAAAGACAGAGTTCCTTTGGTGGGCATAAGCCTGCTACCACAACAAGGGGTTCCCATTCACTCTACCCCCTGCCGCCCAAACCCCAACAACAGACGCATGGGGGGTGCTCATTTGGCAGGGCAGTGCATTCAGGGCAAATGGAACCCAAGTCAGATGCACCTGCAAATCAATCAAAAAGAAATGTTAGCTGTACAGAATTCCCTGACAGCCTTTAAGGACCACATTCTTCCAGGACAATTATTGGTAAAGACAGACAACACCACTGTTATGTGGTTCATAAACAAACCGGGGGGAAACCCACTTGAACTCTCTCTGAAGACTAGCCATGGCTCTGTGAAACACAGCCTTGAGCTACCAAGTGCACCTACAAGCTCAGTTCCTGCCAGGCAAGCTAAATTCACTGGCAGATGATCTAAGCAGAAATCTCTTGGACCCATATGAGTGGAAACTGGAACCAAAGATATTCAACCTTTTGAGAAACAAATGGAAGAATCTAGAGATAGACTTGTTTGCCTCCCCTCAGAACTACCAATTGGATAAATTCTGCACAAGGGCTTCCCATAGTCAAGCTTGAAAAGTGGATGCCCTGTCCTTCACCTGGGAAAGCCTCTCCATTTATGCATTTCCCCCTCTGCCTCTCCTCTTGAAAGTTCTGCTAAAGATCAAACAGGACAAACCAAGGACAATACTGATTGCACCAGACTGGACATGCCAGCACTGGTACCCCCAATTGCACAGTATGTCACTGCTGGAACCATGGTACCTGCCTCAGACCCCTTCCCTGCTGTCCCAGCAGGAGGGCCTGATTCTGCCCCCTCAGCTTCAAACTCTGAACCTTGCAGCCTGGCTAATTCCTTGAGCTCTCAAATAGCATCCCTCAGTAAGCAGGTGCTAGATGTCATTCTGGAGGCAAGGAGGCCTAGTACTAGAAAATCCTATGCTGAAAAGTGGAAAAGATACTGTTCTTGGAGCCAGACTCGGGGGGGGGGGGGGGCGCGGCACAACAGTGCCCAGCTTTACCGCATATTCTTCAGTACTTAACAGGGATGCTCCACAAGGGCCTTTTCCTTCTCGTCAATTATAATTCATGGCTCTGCCATTTCAGCAAATTATAATACTGAACCACCCCTCTTCTCTCACCCCCTGCTAAAGCAATTCCTCAGAGGGGCCAAAAATTTAAGACCACCCAGGTGAACCCCTACTCCAGCCTGGGACCTTAACTTTGTATTGGAAAATCTCACTCTACCTTCTTTTGAGCCAGCTGCAACTGTAGAGTTGAAATTCCTTTCTTCGAAAGCAGCCTTCCTTCTAACCATCACTTAAGCAAGAAGAGTGTTTGAATTACAGGCCCTCATGGCAGTGGAGCCCTTCATCTTCCATGCAGACAGGGTGTCCCTCAGGACCAATCCTTCCTTTATGCCCAAGGTGGTGTCTAGTGTGGCCCTTAGTCAGTCCATTCATTTGCCTACTTTTTTCCCTGATCCACAGACAAAGGAGAATGAATACTGGACTCTTTGGAAGTACACAGACATCTTAGATTTTATTTGGACAGGACTAAGCATCTCATAAAATCTGAACAGCTGCTAGTTGGCTTTGCTGCAGTGGCAGAGGGGAAGGCCATTTCAAAGTGAACCATTTCAAAGTGGATAGCCCATTGCATTCATTTCTGCTATAAGCACAATGGAAAACCTACTCCACAGGGGATAAGATCACATTCCACCAGGGCTGCATCTACCTCTACAGCTTTACTCAGAGGTATCCCTACCAGGGACATCCTAGAAGCTGCTACCTGGAGCTCTGTACATACCTTCACCAAGCATTACCACATGCTTATTTTTTTCTAAATCCAGAGCTGGTTTTGCCACTGCAGTCCTGCAGGGCTTAATAGCTGGTCCTAGTGCTCTCTAATTTCCTCCTCCCTTCCTTAGCTTTTGGAGTCAACTCAAATGTAATGACTGCAACAGTGAAACATGAAGAACATAGTACAGTTATGTACACTTACCATAAATATAGATGTTCGAGTGTATTCACTGTTGCAGTCCTGGTTACCCTCCCTCCAGCCCCCTGATTTCTCTTGGCTGTACTTTTCTTCTTCTTTAGTGTATTTCAGCTTTCGGGTGTATTTGCTTTTTGTTAGAGGTGTAACCTAACATACAATTGCATACCATTATGGAGGCACATGACATTTGGGGCAAGAAAAACTGATGTAATGGCATCAGCTGCGTGTTTTATACCCCTGATGACCTGATGTCATGGAAGAAGAGACGGCATCTGATGCAGGGATCCAAGACTTTGATATTCAGGCTGGCTGAGGGCTACCTGCAGGCAGATAACTCAAATGTAATGACTGCAACAGTGAATACACTCGAATATCTACATTTATGGTAATTGTACACAACTGTACTTTCCTAAAATTGAACTCGCATACATGTTCAAAGACAATGTGGGTTGGACCACAGGGTTAAATGAGCTGTATACTTTAAAAACATTCTTTCTATTAATGCTGGAGTCATCACTGCTCAAACCAAAAACCAGTTTCAAATTAACATTTTCGAATTAATTTACGATCAACAAGAGTTTTACCTAAATCATTATTTTTAGAAGGTTCAAAAGTCAAGCCTTTGGACAAAATGTCCATCAGTGCAATTTCCACAGGATAAGTTGAATAATTAAAAACTTTAAAATCCGTAGTGGAATTGAAAATTATAGTTAATTGTCCTCATCTTGGTTAAGTAGTTCATTTAAAGTATTATTAGGCTCACCGAAAGAGATGGAAAGGGGAGATGTCATCTCCTGGTCTGTCAGCGATTCCCGCAATTCTTCCCCCCTATAGCTTGCTCGAGTGTGGTTCTGGTGACCCCAATTGGAGCCCACTCGAAAATTTGGGGTATTATTTGTGCTCCTTTGGTTATTAGCTGCAGTTTGTATGCTTGTATTTTGTGTACTGTTCTATTCAAAAGTCTTTCACTACAGTGAGGGTCCTCAGTCGTTGGTTCCTGGGTTACTTTCTCAATAGGCGGGGTTAGATGCATGTCATCATTGTCACTCAAAGGAATCCCGTTGTTGGTTCCACTCATAAAAATGTCTGTCTGCTGACTGGAACCACCCCATTGCTGAGAAACAGGAGGTTTTGGATATGCAGTGCCATTATTATAATCCTATTATTTCTCTTTAATTTCTTAATTTTGGTTGCTCTGAGTTTATTAATGTGAGCATCAATGCTAGAAAATATGCGTACATAATCAAACTTATACTTCACAAAGTCTGAATCTGACCTTGTAGGAGTATCTAATGCATTAATCTCCTTCTCTAGCTCACCAATCTGGATAGAATAATTATCTCTAAAGCAATTCAGTAAACCCAGACCTTGTTTATTAAACAAATGAATCAAATCCTTATGAAAGAGTGAATCCGGAACAAGCCCTGTAGGGTAACGCCAGCTTCTTAACCCTTTAGGCACTATGTTACATTGAACACACTCATGGAAATAAGTCACTTCTAATTGTAATTTTTTCAGTTTGAGAGACTTGGCGTCTAAAATTTCAATTCTATAGAAATGTCACTTGTAACTGGTGCACCATCCGACACGGTATTAGATGTTTCAACAAATTAAATTCTTTGTATAGGTTGTAACCAATTTTTGATATTATGTTCACTCACTAAAGCATCTCTATACGATGAGTGCAATGAATGGTTATGTGGGTTGGAATCACCATTCGGATTATCCACATGAACTGCAGGTAATAGTTTAGGTAAATAGTTCATTTTAGGATTGCCATTTTGATAAATTATTTTGTATACTGACATGATATGTATATTTTTTTGTTTGATTTGTTTCAGAAAGCTGATTTGCATCATGTGACTGCTTTATGTATTATTTATTGGCTTCTTTCCCATCATTTTGCAACGTCTGAGGAAGTATTGACATTTGTCTATACGAAAGTGCTTACTCTAATAAACAGTTGAGTTTTTTAGTGCAGTGTGTCTTTTGCCATTTATTTTATTTCATAATATATTTGATTCTGGAAAAATCTCTACTGTAAGGTAATGTGAATCATCTTAACTTCCTCTTCCTTTCTATATCTACTTTTTCTAATTACATATAGTACTTAGTATTTAAATAACACTCTCTCTCTTCTTTCTTCCTGTTCCTTTTTGTTACTAATGCTCCTCTTCTCTATTTTCCCCATTATAAGTACTTTACATACATATATGTCTTCTAATTCTTCAGTAATAGTATAATTTGACTTGATACCAAAGTGCATTTTTCTAGTGGGTCAGTGGTGGGGTAACAATGTGTTTCTGATTAGTGTTTCTAACTAGATGTTTTAGACTCTTTGTTTAGACACACAAAAATTAATACATCAATGGTGTTTTATAGATGGCTAAATATGTTTTTTTTTATATATCTATATAGATGTGTGTGTGTGTATATATGTGTATATATATATATATATATATATATATATATATATATATGTATATGTATGTCTATATATATATGTGTGGATATATATATATATATATATATATATATATATAAAGAGAGAGAGAGAGACGAGACATAAAACCTATGGCGGAAACAAAAAGACAGACAGCCCAATCTGTCTTTTAACGTTTTTGTTCTTTTTAATAAAAGTGAACTTCTTCAGAAATGCACCCAAAACCTAATTCAAAACTTAAATACAAATTCATATATATATATATATATATGGGATCCAGACACATGCTAGACTAGCATATGTTCGAATCACAAAACATCGAACACACATACACAAAAGCGCTTAACATCGACAAGCGCTTCTGTGTATGTGTGCCTGTTTTGTAGATCGGACTGCAGTGCGGGTAAGGGAATATTCCATTTTCCCCACTGTAGTGCAATCTCGGAGTGAGAATAATAAAGTGGGGGGGGTATGGGGGTGCAGGGGGGGTGAACTACACGTACACGGAAGCACTTTTCGATGTTAAGCGCTTTCGTGTATGTGTTCGATGTTTTGTGATTCGGACATGTGCTAGTCAAGCATGTGTCCTAGACCCATATATATATATATATATATATATATATATATATATATATATATATATATATATGTTTTTTTTTCCTCTGGTGTGGTTAATTGATGGGTAAATGATTGAAGTGTTATAAAATGATTTCTGATTTGAGGCAGCTCTTACTTCTAAATAGCTGTTTTTATATGAAAGGGTTAATCTTTTCATGTTGTTTTGTGAGGAAATTGGTGGTCTTTGTGACTGTTCTCATTGTGGAGATTCATGACATGCACTGACAAGGAAGCTTGAGTTTTTTTTTTTTTTTTTTGCTTTCTGTAAACTCTAAAAGCTTCAAGATTTGATTTCCCGCCGAAAATGCTTTTTTCCTCACGAGAGACGACCTCTGCTGTGCATGAGCCTATTTAGATACTTTTTAAGAAGTTTATGAAGCTGCAGCTTGTGGAAACAGTGATGACATCACTTGACCTTTTGAACTTGTTAAATGGCTGTATTTAGAATTCTTTTCTCTTGAAATTCTGTTATCCTTCACTTAGATACTTTAAATGGTAAATAATTAGTTCTGATAAAGTGTTTAACTCAATGCTGCTCAATGCCAGAAGTCTAAATCTCAAAATGCACGCACTCGAGGCCCTTCTCAGTATGGAGAACATCGATGTCTGTGCTGTGACAGAAACCTGGTTCAAGGCTCCTGAGAGCACCCCAGCGCTATCAGGTTTTACCTCATATCATGCGTTCCGGCCCCAAAATCTGGACAATACCAAGAAAGGAGGAGGGGTATCCATATTCATCAAGGACACCCACACCTCAAGACTGGTGGCAACGCATGATGCATCGGAGACCATCCAGGTGCAATTAACCGTAGGCAAGACTGCTCTGCAAATTGTAGCATGTTACAGGCCACCCTCACAAACTCAGGAACCTCACATGGCCTTCCTGAAAACACTAGAGGGATAAATGTATCACCAAACACCATCATACTAGGTGACTTCAATTACCCTAATATAGACTGGGAACACTACTCAAGCCCAAACACCCTAGCCCAAAAGTTCCTGGAATTCATAAACTCAAATGCCATGGAACAACTAGTCACCATCCCCACAAGAGGAGATAACATACTTGATCTCATCATCACGAACATGGGAGCACAATGTTCAACACCGGAAGTATACCCCTCACTGGTGAGATCAGATCACAAACTAATCTCGCTGGAGGTCCTCATCCCACCCCACCTGAAATAAAAAGACCACAGTAAAGAACTTCTCAAAAGCCGACTTCACACTTCTAAAGACTAGTGTGGTCTCCTTTAAGGCCCCGAACCGGTGGAAAACAGTACTCAAGCCGCTGAATCACTTACAAATGCCTTCTACCAGCACCTGCAGGACTGCATGGATAAGGCAATCCCAAGCAAAACAAAGACTCTTTGTACCAAAGGCAAGCATCCAGTCTGGTGGACCCCAGCCATAAACAAACTCTACAACAAAAGGAGGAAGCTACTACAAGATAGAGCAAAATCCTTAAAAGGTAAGACACCCTTGATCACTATAAGTAAAAAACTGAGAGCTCTCATAAAATCATCCAAAGCAAATTTCGAGAGAAAAATAGCTAAAGACTCAAAAGACAATCATAAGGCCTTCTTTAGCTATGTTAGAAACCTAGGAGGAAACTCCCAGATATGCTCAGAACTAGTTCAAAATGATGTGAAGATTACTGATCCTACAGACATTGCCAACATACTGGCTGACAGGTTCAGTGCAAACTTTCCCCCCCCCTACCCCCCAAAAGGAGAGATATCTATACCAAACGATTGCAGCCCCCCAAACATCTCCAGCGCCCAAGTGAGAACTGCTCTCTCCAAAGCAAAAAACACAGCATCCATGGGACCTGATGGTGTCCCCGGCTGTGTGCTCCACGAACTCAATGAGGAATTAAACCCACAGCTAGGACAGCTGTTTAATCAAAGTCTTACCTCTGGATACGCACCCAGGAGTGGCGCACTGCAACTGTGGTCCCACTTCACAAAGGCGGTGCCTCCACAGACCCTGGAAATTACCGGCCCATTAGCTTGACAAGCCTTATCTGCAAAGCCATGGAGAGGATCATAATGGACCTCATAAATAAAGACATAGGGAATTTGCAGACTTTGGATCCAACCCAGTTTGGCTTTGTCAAAGGCAGATCATGCCTTTTAAACTTGGTTGACTTTTTCGAAACAGTCACCAAAGCCATTGATGAGGGAAAGGCAGTCCATACAGCCTACCTCGATCTGGCTAAGGCCTTCGATACAATACCCCACTCGGGTATCAGCTTAAATGTTAACCCATACATCACAAGATGGGTTGCAAACTGGCTGAGTGACAGAACCCACAGGGTCAGAGTTGCTGGCGCCATGTCAGACTCAAAGCCTGTCACAAGTGGTGTCCCACAGGGCTCAGTCCTGGGCCCACTCTTGTTTGGCATCTACTTTTCCGAAGTACAAGCAAACACGGGAGGGTTATGGCTGACAAAGTTTGCAGATGACTGCAAACTGGGCGCCATAGTAGAAAACACATCTGACACAGATATCCTTCAGAAGGGTCTCACAGAAACGGATAACTGGTGCCAGAGCCACGGCCTAAAGTTAAATGCCAAAAATGCATAGTCATACCCTTCGGGAAAAACAAGGTTACCCCTAGCTACCAAATAGGTGGCAATCCACTGAGCACAGAAGAAGTTATCAGGGACCTGGGGACCCAGGTTGATAGTAGTCTGTCATTCGACACCCATGTAGCTAAAGTAGTCAGGAAGACCTTCTACATTGCCCACCTTATCATGAAGGGATTCTCATCTAGATCAAGGGAGGTCATAGTCTCCCTTTACTCATCACTCATCAGACCAATGATTGAGTACAATGCCCCATTCGAATGTATCTGACCCGACACTTGCAGCAGCTGGAGAGGCCACAAAGTTCCTCACCAAAAGGATAAAGGGTCTCAAAAATCTGTCCTATGCTGCCCGACTGAAAGAACTCCAGCTCTATTCAGTCGCCACCGCTTGCTCAGAGGTGACCTTTGCCTAACATACAAGGCCATGTCAAACCCAGATTTGATGAATATGCTTCACCTCAAAAAATCTAGATCCATCAGAGCCACAAGGGCGGGAGACTTAAACCTCGACACGGCTATTAATAGGACGTGCTGGAGGGATAGATTCATCACCCAAAGACTCCCTATGCTGTGGAACAAAATCCCGGTACATGTGAGGCAGAGCACCTCGCTGGCCTTGTTCAAGAGAAATCTTGACCAATGGATGGGAGATCGCAGATATACCCCAGGGATTACCTCAGTGTCACTGCTCGACAGAGGCACAGCAAAATAATGGGTATAGTTCCCCATACTAAAGGGGTGGCGTAAGCCACAAAACGATGGGCTAGGCTTGTAAATGCCCTCTGGCAGATAGCCTAGTATGAACCTATGAACCTATGAACCTATGAACTCCTTTGAAAATACCTATGTTCTTTGAGATGCATTCATTCTGCAGATTCAGTGACACTTTTAGTAACTAAATGACATCAAATGAGCCAGGAGCTGCATTAGGAAACTCATTATACATGTTAGCATCGGACATGTGTTGCATAACTAAATCTTTAGTAACTAAACAGAGGGTTGTGAGGCTTTATTATTATTTTTTTTAATAAGTGTTTTATATATATACATATATATATTCTACAGATCCATGAAAAATGTTTGATAACTGACAAAATGGTTAAAACATCTGATGTTTCTTGAAAAGTCTTGGAAATATTGACAATCTTCTTAACTTTCAGCTTCTAATGTTTAGACATACTTTGATCTGATATGCATTTCTGACATGTCTACTTATCCAGAGGTGCTATTATATGTGACATAGTCATATGGCTTCAGTTATATTGGACACACTCATTTTAATGTATATTTCATGGACTCAGATTTCTTTAGTTGCTTTCATAATACTTTTCATTTTTGTTTTTATACTGTATTCTAAGCAGTGATGGATAATTTGGGTCTTTTGGTGTTGGAGAGGTGGTGGATGGATGGTTTAGTTAAGTTTTTAACTAAACCAGAAACTTTATATTTCATGTATGTGTTTGCAAATTGTTTTCGGTTTTTGAAAGTAGTGCTAAATGCACGTTTTTATATTCATGATAAGTACATTTTCAGTAGATTTGAAGTCAACTTGGAAGAAAGATGTTTCAGTAAGTAACATACACATTATAGTCAATGGCTTGTAAATGTTTATCAGATATTAATGGTTTGAACAATAATTTCAAAAGAGCTGGTTTGCTTTAATATATCAAAATGCATAAAGCCCAGACCATCTTTTTACAGGAAAGCCATCTATTAAAAAAAGACATACAAAAATACTCATTTAATAGCTATACCATTCTGGGTGATTCATGTTTTAAGACTATGAGAAGGGACACTCTTATTCTATGGATAAATGCTTATACTATGCCAACAATTTTAGATACAATTTCAAATAAAGATCAGATGCTAAGCATGGTTATTTTGGAAATCAGTAGGATGTATTATACTTTGATTAATACATACTGGATACCAGGACTAAGTACTAAATATGTTGACAAATATCTGGACCTGATTACTTTAAATGCAAAAGGGGAAATTATAGCAACAAGTGATTTTAACTGCCTATTATCAGGCAATGATACTTCTAAAAATGGTAAAATAAAACTAACATCTCAAGCCAAGAAGTTAAATGACTTAACCAGTTGAACCTTAAAGATATACATGTCTAAGAGAACATTATTCCTTATTCCATGCTCACTATTCATATTGGTTTGGTACACAGACAAACATTGATAAGGTCTTTGTATCAAATAATATATTACTCAAAAGTAAGTGACGTGTCTATAATGACTTGTCCACTTTCAGACCATAATGCTATAAACTTTAACTAAGCACACAGATGATTTAAGATTTCTACAGAGAATTCCTGCTTACATAACTAAGTTAAAAGACTTTAGGGAATGGATAATAACAGAAAGACATGTTTATAGAAACAAATGATAATGGTGAAGTGACTGATACTATACTGTGGGACACCTTTAAAGTTTATATGTATGGTAGAATAAAATCTTGGTACCTGAAAAAAAGGAGCGTGTGGGACAAAACTTTTAGACTTGCAAAAAACATAGACAAGATTAAAATATGGACACAAAACCAAATAAAGCAGCACATAATTAAATTACTAAGTTACATTTATTTATTTATTTATTTATTTTACATTTGTTAACCGGGTTAGTCTGGCTGAGCTTTTGGCTCATTTTCAGCAGAGACCCGGGGAGAAAAGCTCCTCAGGACTAGAAAACAATTTATTACATTTTAGTAACATAGTAACATCAGCTATAGGATCTTACAAGCAGAGACCTGGAGAGAAAAAAGGCTCCTCAGGCAATTCAGTTATACAGAGTGTTAACAATTGGCAGACAAGTATGTGAGTTGTTACAAACAAGGTTTTAAACCATTAGAAGAAAATGTGAAAAGGTTACAATATTATTTAAGCTGCTTAGAGCAAAATGAGTTAATAGGCAGATGCTTATTTAAAGTGGGTAGGATCTAGTTGTATAGGAGTTTGGAAACGAGAAAGGAAAGTAAGAATGGCTAGTAGGAGATGAACGGGAGGTTAAGTATAGGAGACAGACTAGACAGGTAGGTTGTTTTGAGACTGTAAGAATTAAGAGTGGTTGGAGATAGAGGAAGAGAAGAGGTAGAAGAGGCAGGGGAATAGTGTTAGAGATACATTGAGTGAGGTGGTGAAATAGGTGAAAGGATGGTGGTTTCAGGGTGGTTGGCTACAGTGGCAAGACCACTTTGTTTTTAGGTATTTCCTTGTGGCTAATTTGAAACATTTGCTATGCTATGGAGGGATTTTATTTCCAAGGGGAGTTGGTTCCAGGATGTAGTTGGGTTATAGAGAAGGCAGCCTATTTTGGTTTTGGGTTTGTAGATGTCTAATAATTCTTGATTTGAGCTGTGTAGTGTCCTAGCAGGGGAATATTTGGATATGATAGTGGAGAGGCTGGGGCAGGAGGAGAGTAGATGGAGTGGATGATTGTAGTTGGTATAGTTGGAGCAGCTGAGGGAATTCTAGCCAGTCTAGTTGCTGTAGTGCTAAGCAGTGGTGTGACTTGTAGGTTTGGTTAGCTGCAAATCTGGTGATCGTAGTTTCAAGCTTGGAAATAAGTGTAGAATTTAGGTTTGTGAATATGTGGCAGCTGTACAGGAGTGTTGGGAGTAATAAAGCCTGGGCGAGAGTTATTCGGGCAGTGTTAGTTAAGTATTTCTTGCTACGGAAAAGGTGTCCAAGTTTCTGATGAGTTCTTTTTACCGAGTTAGTAATATGGAGATCAAACTTAAGCTGATCATCTGTTGTAACACCTAGCAATTTAGTACTAGATTCAGCTGAGATAGTGTTGCAGGATAAGATGGTAAATGTACTTTTGAGTATGGTGATGTTTTTGGGAGGAAGTGTAGGAGCTTAGCTTTTTTTTTTTTGCATTAAGTATTAGTTTATTATCACTAAGCCAAGTCTCAATGATGTGAAAGGATGCCTGGCTAGTTGAGTGGAGGTAATTTGGGTTGTCAGCAATGGTTATAACAGTTGAGTCATCAGCATATTGCACAAGAGATGACTGCTGACAAGAGGAGTAGAGCAAGTTGGTAAAAATATTAAAGAAAGTAGTGATCCAGGTATGGACCTTTGTGGGACTCCCATTTTTACAGTGAGAGGGGAGGATAGTGCAGAGAGCTATTTAACTGATTGCTGGTGGGTAGAGAGATAGCTGGAGAACCAGGAGATAGGGGGAGAGAAATGTAAGTTAGTGAGTTTATCTAGGAGGAGCGGGTGAGAGACCGTGTCAAAAGCTTTAGAAAGGTCAAGGAATAGGCATGAGACAAGTTTGTTATTATGAGCTAGGGAGACTGTTGATGAATGGATAATGAGTGCAGTAGTTGTACTATGCTTGGGACGGAAACCATGCTGTGTGGGTGTGAGAAGGTTTTCATGGTGAAGGTAATGCATTACCTGCTTGTGAATGCATTTCTCTAGGATTTTTGAGAGTGGAGAGAGTATGGAAATTGGTCTGAAGATGGAGTTGCCCCCTTTGTGAATGGGTAGAGTAAAGAAATTCTTCCATACAGTGGGGACATAGGATTCAGAAGTTGATTGGTTGCAAGTTTTAAGTTTAGAGAGTAATGACTGTATAGTTGATACTGCTTTTAGAGAGAAGGAGTTAGGAGGGTTTGGAAGAGGTATATAGAGTTTGTGGGGGTGCTAGTGTTGTTTCTGTGGGGGAGATAATTTATTATGGAGGTTATTGGGTTTATAAAATTGTTAAATTTGTTTGCTATGTCTTCAGGTGTTGCACTGGGACATGGGTTAGGAGAGGAAGGGTTTCCTGGATGACAAGTCTGTTTACTAGAGCTCCAGAATTTCTTTGGGTCTGATTTAAGAGTAGAGGTAGGATTGGCATAGAAGTTTATTTTGTCATAATGGATATTTTTTTTTATTTTATTCCTGAGTTCTTTATATTTCTGAAGAGAAGGGGTCCTAATTTTAGTCCACATTTTCCAAATCGTATCCCGGTCTTTCATGAGGGTTCTGGTAGATTTAGTGAGCCAGGGAGCAGTATTAGATTTGATTCTAATTGTGCAAAGGAGAGCGTGGGAGTTAAGAATGTTTAGGAATGTAATGTTGAAGGAGTGGACAGCTTCATCTAATGGAAGAGTGGTGATGTAAGACCAGTTAATTTTGAAGAGTTGGTGAATAAAGGAGTTAGGGCAGAAATGAGAAAGTGAGCGGGTGGTAATAAATTTGTTATGTTTGGTAAGGTGGAGAGTATGTCTGGTAACTGTTATAGGGCAGTGGTTGCTGAGGGCATTTGGAAGAGTTTGGGAGTTATGATAGTTTTGAGGGTGGGAGACTAATATCCAATCAAGAAGGGAGCTAGGTAGGTGAAATGTATTAATGTAGGTTGGGGTTGTGATTAGCTGCTCAAACCCATGTAGGTTTGTACAGGAAGTAGTGTTGGGAGCTTTTATTGTAAGCCAATTAATATTTACATCTCCCAGTATAATTATTTCATTGTGGATGGTGTGTGAGAGGTGAGATAGGATGTTTTCAAGTATGTTAATATTATCACCAGGGGGAATATAGATTGCTGCAACAGTTATGGTGTTGAAACTGTTTAGTTTGAAGTTGGTCAGTAGGAGTTCAGCTGGTGAGAAGGAGGGTAAGTCTTGTGTGGGATTGAGTTGGGAGAGACAATTGGAGTGGAGTATGGAGACTCCTCCTCCTTTTCTTTTAGGTCGATCTAATCTAAGGATATAATAGCCAGGAGGGATGATTTCACTGTCCAGATGGTGTGGTTTTAACCATGTTTCAGTTAGGGTAACTGTCAGGGGTATAGTTAGCTATCCAAGCATGAAGTTCTTTAACTTTATTTACAAGGCTCCTCCTAAATCAAAATTACTTAGAAGTTCTGAATCATAAGGTAGCCATAAACCTGGAAAAATTGAAATTAAAATCTTATGCTGTAAATCCTAAAATATCTACATAAAATAGCAGTAAGATCCAAAAAAATAAACAATCTTATTAATGAGATTATATGTAAAAATGATGGTTCAGTAAAGAGTACATCTAACTTAATGGGCATATTAGTGTTCAAAAACTACTATAAAGATATAAATAACACACCACTTTTGGAGATAAATAATCAAAAATTAAGTATCTCACCTACCTATAAGATACTAACAGAAGACACTGAAGTTTGACTCAGATTTGGAATTACTATGTAAAGATTAATCAATGGAGAACAAATATCTGATGACTCCAATAAACTGGTATTGAAATCTACGTATGGCACCTCTTCTTGATATTGTATACATGGAAATTTATGAATAGGAGTTTCTATAATCCACATAAAATAAATCTTATACTCAAAAACAGTGAAAGTAAATGTTGGAAATGTGATGAATTACTAGAGGCCAACTGGGTTCACATGTTCTTTGAATGTAGAAATATTTTTCAATACTGGAAAGACTTCAGATATTTTGTAAAGGCTTTATGGTCTGATAAATGTCATATTTCTAACTCGCTTATCCTATTCAGTGTTCCTATACCTAATGTAATACCTAAATCTCAGGTCCAGTTACTCTGGTCAATTCTTGCAATATTATCAGAAAGAATTGGCCTGTCCTTTTGGCTGATAGTAAAGTGGGTCAAATACTAGGAGAACAT
The DNA here is from genome assembly GCF_019279795.1 of Protopterus annectens. Classification (NCBI taxonomy): domain Eukaryota; kingdom Metazoa; phylum Chordata; order Ceratodontiformes; family Protopteridae; genus Protopterus; species Protopterus annectens. The sequence goes on from NC_056749.1 coordinate 225,605,705, forward strand.
TAGTCTTTTATGTTTAGGAGTAATATATCCATAAGAAGACTTTTGTGTTATGGACCAAGACATTTGGCACCCTCTGTGCCAGGGAAGAAAGGCACATTCCCCTGTCACAGTTGTAAAGCCTGTTCTATCTCTCAAAATCCATATTTCACACAGTCAGTTACTGAGCGCATTTTTTCTCCCAGGTTCATAGCTTCTTGCAGAAGCAATCATTTAGTTTATCTAGCTACCTGCTGCTTCTGCAATAGTTTTCATGTAGGCAAAACCACATGACAACTGAGGGAATGGATACTTGAGCATTTTGGGAGTATATGTAACAAAGTGCTGAAAAATACTTTAGCCAATCATTCCACTTTATGTCCAGGACACAATTCTTTTAATTTTAGGGTTTTACTGCGGTGGTGCTGCGGTAGCGTTGTCGCTTCACAGTAAGACATTGTCCTGTTCGTTTCTCAGCTAAAGCGTCTTGTGTGTTGGAGACATGAATGGGAGTACCTTCGTTGAAGGTAGTACATCAGCGGACCGGAGTTCTGCTGTGTTGACCCCTAACCGGGAAAAGCTGAAAGAGACAACAACAATTGTTGCATCCTGGTGCCAGGAAGGGTGATGTTAATAATTTTGTTGAAATGTGTGAGCTTAAGTGGATCATCTCTTTACAAGCCTATAAACACCCAGTTCTCAATAGTGGAGTCTCCCTTAAGCCTGCCCTGAGATAACTGAGATTAGGTTGTTTAATTGTATTAATTGTTTTATTAGTGACCTGGAATGATTGGTTTATTTTCATCATGACTTGTTTTAAGTCTGTGAAATTTCATCACAGTTTTTATATTGGTTTTTATATTGGTCTGAAGAAGCGGTAACCCCGCGAAAGCACTAACCTTTCTCAATAAATTTAGCTGTATTTTATTTTTGCTGCTCATTATTTTTGCACAATGTTGGTTGACTTTCATTTGTTGTTTTTTTTTTTTTTTACCTTTTACTGTTTGAGAGTCACCTTTGACAGTTGGCTAGCTTGTTTGTTTTTTTTTCAATTCTTGCAGTTGCCAGCAAAGTTATTACTTTGAACTGGAAAAGTAAATAACATTTGATGTTTAAAGAATTTATTAATTTAGCAAAAGTAGTTTGTAAAAAAGAACTGCATGCCATTTAATATAGAACTCGTAACATTACTCATAAAAAAATAGCATAGCAAAAATTGGAAAACCTTTTGAGCAAATACTGTTAACTTCCCATGGCTAAAATGATTGTTTATCATGGATGAATGTAAATATTGTAAATAGTTTTGTTATTGTTTTATTGTATTTGTTATATGTACACTTGTGTATGTTCATAATGAAAACAAAATAAAAATGTTTTTGGAAAAAAAAATATACGTGTAGGTAGTAACAGTTATAACAGTATATTATGTTAATGATAGTAATGGTGATGAGAGGGATGCAGTGAGAAATATTTTGTCACTACACATAATTTATTGAGTTTACAGATAGTGGAGATCTTAAGGTATTGGACCATGTTGCTTTCAGATAGGCAGTTGTGTGCTAAAACTAATAAAGTTCCTTATGTTATAAAAAGGGTAGAAGTATAGCTAACTTTGTAGTACATAATAAATTTATTTTGCCTTTACCTAGTGTAGATACTCATGTAACGTTTAGTGTTAGTACTTATAAGTGTGGTAAATGTTCTAGGTGCCATCTTTTTGTCAACCATTTTTGTAAAATTGTTAATTTTAAGCCTATGTGTAAATCTGACTAATATGGAGGGAATAATTTATGGTTTACAATGCCCCTGTAAACTGTTTTATATTGGTGAAAGTCAGCAAGCTTTTAGGTTTCGGTTTCAAGAACCTGTTAGGGATGTTAAAAACATGCGTTTGGAAAGCCCACTGGCTGTAAAGTTTAAGAATTGTCATGCTAGTGATGCTTCATTGTTAAAGGGTTCTAGTTCAGAACAGGTTAGTTTACAGGTTGGGGAAAAGACATTTGAAACAAATTGTTATATAAAGAGACTATTTATATTTTGAAGTACAATACTTTGGATCCTAAGGGGTTAAATAGAGACTGTAATTGGAAATGTCAATAATTAGATGATTTATTGTTTTATTGGGGATGCCAATTGTTTTATTGGAAGTTATATCGATTTGATGTGTTTTGTTGAATGTTCACTCCTTTGAAGTCTTTTGTGCCAAGGTGCCAGAGTGTTTTACTTATTTAGTGTTGCATTAAATGGTTATTTTATCTGTGGCCATTTTTTTTGTTTTTGTGGTTTAGTGTTTAAACTTTTGTTTGTTTGGAACAGGCTATTGTGGTGATGTGTGGGGCAGTTATGTACCAGTCGCTTTACCCAACTCACCCAGGCTCCACTATCAGCTTTCCAGCTCTCTTTCTTGGTCTCCCTATGGAGCAACCATCTGTGTACCCAGTTCTACCTTCTGCATGAAACAATAAAAAACTTACTAAGGAGTCTGCATGTCAGACCAAGTTTGACGTTGTAACAGCCACTGGTAGGTGACTTGCTGTGACCACTTGTTCCCCAGACCACCTATCTTCCTTTCCCATCCACTTGATGTAGACTTCTCATTCTACCAAAGACTAGGAGAGAGTCACCTCCTCGTGATGGTAGCAATGATTGTGGTGAGTAGGGGAAGAGTGACTTTTGTCTATTTTTGGGAAATGGGGAGGTGAAGGGCATTCACTTGACTGGGATGGGGATGTGGAAGAGTGGGTCGAGTGTGCCTAACAATCTAATCTTGTGCAGGGAGTGCGTGCTTTGTGAGAAACGTCTAGTCTCATGTTTCTATTTCTATGGACAGAGCAGATTTACTAGGATTTGCCAAGTGACTTGTTGCTTTTTCCTTGCCTTTCTATTTTACAGGCAAAAAAAATGGAAAAGGGTTCCTTCTCATTCTGACATATTATTTCAGCTTGAAGAGCAGACCTTACAAGGGGATGAATGTACTTCTAGAGTTTCTTCTCATTCTGAGCATTCTTATTTTGAAGAACATGTAGCATCAGATTTCCCATGATGAGATTTTTTTACTGATAGTTTATCCAAGGCGAAAATATTTGTTTTCAGTGGGAAGAGAGTGAGATTCATATGGCACTGATTTTTTACAGTTTGCAGGTGCCACAGGCTGCACATATTCATCTTGTACTGCTTGCTTTACAGAATGTTTTTCTTATTGCTTCTAGTTTACCTGACTTTCAACCTCCTGCTCTAAAAAGTCTGACTGGTTATAGAAGGTGTCACAGACATACCAGTAGCTGTTTTCTAATCTCAAAACAGACACAGCAGTTATTTTTCTCTCCAAATCTGCTTCTGCACAGCAGGTTACTTTTGCTAATCCTGTTGTTTCTGACAAAGATGGAAAAGCAATGGATAAATCAACAAAGATGTACTCTTCCGGTACATTAGCCTTCATGATTTTAAACTGTCAAATTCATATGTTAAAGTTTTTGCTTGCGTCTTTTCAGAGTATGCAGAAGATGATGGTCAACTTTCTTCCTCCTTATGAGGTAAAGAATTCCTTAAATGCTTCTGTGACAAAGCATGTTTTAAAGAGTTGTTACTTCTAGAAACTTATTTGAGGAAATTTGCTAGACTTAATTGTACAAATCTTCCTGAAGATGTTACATCTGAGACTTTGAATTCTGCTATAAGTAAAGAGACTGTCCCTCATCCTTTTGTAGCTTAATAGTTTAAGTAGTGTGGTGAGAGAGGAAAACTTGATTCAAGGAGTGACTCAGATTTTTCAATCCTCCCTTTTGTTATTGTATAGTAGCATGTATGCCCCCCCCCCCCCCCCCCAGCTCATTTTTCAAGTTTGCAGTTTAGGCATCAAGCTGCCAGTACTCGGGCTTTTAAATATTAGAAATGAAGCAATGAAGCCTAAATAGAATGGAGGGGACTCTAAGTCAAGGACAGTCCCTCTCAATCAACATAACTATCCCAACTGTTCAGTCCCAAACCTCCAGCCACTCTTGCAACCTTTCTGTGTTTCTGAGGCTTTATCTTTCTGTTTGGCATTAGATTTTCAGACAGTTGGGTTTTGAATGTAATCCAGTTGGGGTACACTTGGTGACAGGAATCCCTCCCATTTTTCCATGGGATTGCCTTTTGTTCAGGGAACCAGATTTTTTTCTCTCTTCCTGTCCTGCACAACATGTCTTGGGGAGCCATAGTATCAGCGTGTTTCAATCTCCTAGGCAAAAAGTTATTCAACAATTTTTCTAGTTCCATACCAGAAGGATCCTGGAGGCCAGTGCTGGGTGTTTCTTTTCTAAACCTTTTTGTTAAAATTTTCATAGTTCAAGATATTACTTCATTTTCTTGTACCCTTGATTCTTTCACTAGCATTCATGGTAAAGCAGGACCTAAAGGTCACCTGTCATCACATTCCTATTGCCGAGCAGTTTGCTATATCTGGCTTACATGATCAGATGTTCATCTTATTGATCAGTGCTACAGTAGCCTTCGCTGTATGGGTTATAACCTGCCAAGGATATAAGAGCCAGCTAGTTTCCAAAGCTTCAGGATACCTTCCATGCATCCAAACTGTCTGGCAGCACAGGCTAAGCTGACAAGTTTTGGTGCCAAGCACTTCAGAGATTTACTGCCACTGAAGAGTACACTCATCTGTGGCTTTCAAGGATCAGCTTTTGTGCTGTTCCTTTTCTGGGCAGGTAGGTGCCCTTTGGGGAAAAAAAAATCTTCCATTCAGTATTTTTTGCCTATTAAAATACTTTGAAGCTAGGCATGTGCTGTAACAGACTGCTTCAAGACTGTAACATACGTTTAAACAGCGATCAAAAGGAATATAGTAAAGTTCCTGGGTAAAGGTCCTCTTCAGGTATAACGTGTAAATCTGTATTTCCAAAACAAATGAGGACCATCCACGGCTGGGCATAACAAAGCTTTTATTAATAAAATGAGTAAGCAATTTCATGACCTGCTGGTCGCTTCCTCCAACTCAAACATACATACTCATCCTCAACTTACTTAAATAAAAATCTAACTCAGTTAAAGATACTCACTCATAGTTAACTTAAAGACACAGTAACACTAAAAGGCTCATTAAAAGCATACTAAATAAAATAGTATAACAAGCGTAGTCCATCAATGAGAGAGTGCACGTGCATGTAGCAAAGGTTTACAGGAGACAGCATCATTGATTCCTAGTGCTTTATCTACATTAAAAAATATAATCCACTTCAATTCAGCTCTCTCCGTTCTATTTCTAATATCTCCCCCTCTAATATTCTCTTTAGTAATCTCTAGTACAAAAAAACCTAAACTCATGATGCTTACCATATAACTTTGTATGTTTAGCAAGGGCATTATTTTCTCTATTATTCCTAATGTCCTTTATATGTTCTTTTATACATTCTCTTAGTGTACAATTCATTTCACCTATATAAAAGGATTTACATTCTATGCAGACACTATAGTACACTACATTCTTTGAGGAACAATCAGCATAGAATTTCCATGATAGACTGGTCCCTGAACTTGTATTTAAGAAATCTGGACCTGCATAGATGAAGCTACAAGCGCTGCAATTTCTACAAGGAAATGTACCTTGCTTTTGTGAACTAACTAGAGGTTTACCTAGTTTTAAACCTAGGTTTACCTGCTTTTAAACAGTACGCCATTTTTTTTTTCGGTCAGTTTAAAATTCGTATAAAGTAACTGAAAGCATTTTTTTTTTTGTGGCGAAATTCTGCTTACCTTATTTTGTGGAGATGGCAAAATATTTTGAAGTGCTTTTTACTGTATTTGTCTGTGACTTTTTCAAGACTTAGTTTTTATCAGCATTTTCCGCAGGAAAGAGGCACCATCTTAGGTTTGACTTCAGAACAATCTGTCAGGCCCATGGTCATTCCTTCTTCCAGCCACAAAAAAAAGGTTAAGAAGGCATCTTTTGCAGTCACAGTAGGCTAACAACTCGCCTCAGCCATAGGTGGGTGATTCTGCTGTGGCCTTTAGTTGTACCTCAGACCACTCATCTTTTACTGTAGATCTACACCTACTTTGAACCAGGATTTATCCATGTCCCTCTGTGGCTGTTGGAGACCCGTCATTGGGAAAAAGAAAGCCACTGTTGTCAGTCCTTGGAGAGGGAACAGAGAAAGCTTCCCTGTTTTGTAAGAATGTTGTACCTATCTCTGGGGAGGCAGCTGTTGACATTAATAACAATGTTGGTCCTACTTTTTCTGTCAAAAAGAAACAGAAAACTAAGCATATATCTACTCCTCAAATTTCTTTAGGAGCAGTTTGCTGGATCTGGTTTATCATTTAATGCAGGTTATTAATCCTAATTATACAATAGTTTCTAGTAAAAGAGGGATACTTTTCCTAAAGATATTTTAGATTCTGAATATGGACAAGATAGAGGGTTTTCTCCTCAGATTTCTGATTCAGATTCTGAGGGGAGCTCATTTTCTGACTGCCCTTGTGAGTGTGGAGTACTCTTTCTCTGACACTATTCATAGAATGTGTAGTGCTATCAGTTTGAGAAGGTTGTCTCTCTCTCTCTTCCTCAGAAAATACTATGAGCTGTGTTAGAGAAGGAATTTCCAGAAACCACACCCATTCCTCCAGTTCTGTCAACTTTAAAGGATGCGTGTGTAACTGCCTGCCATTGTCCTGAGAGCCAGCCAGCCAGCTGCCTCTAAAAAAAAAAAAAAAAAAAAAAAAAAAAGGGGCAGGATGTATAAAGTTCTCAGTCTTTTAAGTTTTTATATACTCTTTAGTTAATCCATCTGATGCTAATCAGTTTATTCCAGTCCTATTCTTTCTGATAAGTTTGGGGGGTGTATATTTCTGCAACTTTGATTTTGACAATTTTGAATTGTCAAACTCTCATGTTAAGGTTTGTTCTTTTCTAATTGTGAAAGCACGAGGAATGTTTTTTCTGCAGTTTCTTCTTGTGAGGATAAAGCGACTTTAAATAATTTATTCTATTGTTCAAATCACTACTCATTCTATACGGAGTGAGTGTATATCTCTCTCTATCCTTTTTCCGGGACTATGGCCACTGGTACTGTTTTGAGGAAGTTTGGCTGCATTCCAAGAACCACCCAGATTATAAAAATGAGGTTTTAAATTCTTCTTTGGATATAGATTTGGTTATTGGCCCCTCTGCCGTGGAGGTGATCAAATAGTGTGATGAGAGGTAAGCTGATACAGAGAATCCTTAAGATTTTTCAACCCTCCTTTTCCATGTTTTTGAAGGAATTCTTTAATAACTTCCTCCACATTTGGTATGAAACAAAATAAACAGTGTCAACTAAATGGAGGTAAGTAGACTTTTAGGAAAAAATGGCAGTGGGGTTCCACTAAGATTTCTGGAAACTCCCAAAACCATGTGTGGTCCAATAAGTCAGAATGATTATTTGAGAGACTTTTGTTTCCTCTCTCCTACCCAGGCATCCCCTTTTTTCTTCCAAAAGGACTGAACCTCCACTACTCTTCTTGGCAGCAGATAGTTTAGACAAATGGGTTCTGAAAATCATTCAGTAAGGTTATAGATGGTGGTGGGAAGAAGTTCCCCCTTTCTAGGGGATAATTCCTCATCCGCTAGACCAGAATCTGTCCATCACATGCTTTGCCAGGGATTGGTAGAACCAGTTCCCATGTGGAAAATGAGTTTTATTCAAGGATGTTTCTAGTGCCAAAGAGAGAAAAATTCTTGGAGACAAATTCTATATCTTTCTTTCCTGAAACGGTTTGTGATAGTGCCAGAATTCAAAATGGCACTTCACAACCTGTTACCTATTCTTCCTCTTTCAAGTTTACTTGTAACATTTGGTTTAAAAGATGCTTATCTCATTCTTATTCATCCAGTCTTCAGGTGGTTAAGGTTCTGTGTTTGAATCACATTATCAGGTTTTTGCCTTACCATTTAGACCATTCACTGTACCAAAACTGAACAATATCTGGCTTCAGTTATAGCTCATTATAGGCTGTCCACATTTTTCCATAGTTAGATTACTTGCTTATCCTTGCAGGGTCTTTTTCAAAGTATCCTGAATCTTTCTCTTATGTTATATTTCTTACTTAAGCTGGGATTCCAGGAGAGCATTTAAAAGTCTTTCTTGACTCCTTCTCACAGGATTGTGTTTGTTGGGATCTTAGCAAGATGTCCTCCACAGGAAAAAGAGCTATATCTAGATCTGTGTGTGTGTGTTATGCTAAGGTGTGAACATGTATTTTTTTTCTTTTCCTGGCAATGGTACTGTAAGGGCTTAGCTTCCCTCTCTCAATTGGTGTGAAAGCTGTGAAGGGCTTGATACCCAAACCAGTGTTTTTTTGAGCTGACTAATGGTTTTAGAATGTGTAAGGTAGCCAGAAGTTTCAGAAACTGACCATTGGTATAATCCATATAGTTTAGGCTACTACAGCAGTGATAATTCAAACTTCTGCTGTTATGGTAAGTTTACTTTACTTACACAGCTATACTTTATTTCATCACCAAGTATTCTCTTTAAATGGGCATTTTCTAGCAGAACCACTGCATTTAACATGTGTTTATATGAAGACTTTTACTCATTGCTTTTCAAATATACAAATAAGCCTGAAGATTGTGTTCAATGTTGCTTCAACATTCAGTTTCTGTCTTATGTTGGATAGTCATTGGTGTGCAGTGGCTGTTTGCGTCTTATTTTCACATAAAATATTGTAATGTCGATATATTTGGAATGTAGAAAACATTTGGTTTCATCTTCTGGAATACATAAAGCAAATGTAAGGTCACAGAACAAGCACTCATAGGTTCATCGATTCATAGGTGTGTACTAGGCTGATGGCACTTGGGCCTTTATAAGCCTAGTCCATAGAAGTGCCCTGGCATTGCGCTGCCTTTCGTTAGTTCTCAGTGCCTCTATCAAGTAAAGCCACTGGAGTGATCCCCGGAGTGAACTTTCTATTTCCCATCCATTCATCAAGCTTTCGATTGAAGAGGGCTAGTGAGGTACTCTGCTTGACATGTATATGAAGTCTATTCCAGAGCATGGGCAGTCTCTGGGGTATGAACCTGTCCCTCCAGCATGTTCTGTTGATTGTGGTAATGAGATTGAGGTCTTTGGAATGTGTGGTGTGGAGGGATTGGGATTTCTTTAGATGTAGCATTTCTAACAGAACTGGAGCTTTGTAAGCCAAGCAGAGGTCGCCTCTTAATAGACGATATGAGACAGATAATAGAGTTTTTTGAGTCTGTCCATGTAGGACATGTGTTTAAGGTCTAGGATCCTCTTTGTGAGGTACATTTGTGGCCTCTCCAGCTGCTGTAGGTGTCTAGTGAGGTACATGTCAAATGGGGCATTATATTATTGGTCTAACGAGGGAAGAGTAGAGAGAAATTATGACCTCTCTCTTCCTGGATGCAAAACCTTTGGTAATGAGATGTGCCACATCGGACTTTCTGACCACAGTGGCAATGTGGTGGTCAAATGAGAGGTTGCTGTCAACCTGTGTCCCAGATCTTTTATAACACCTTCAGTGGGCTCCCATTGATGTGGTAATTAGTGGGAATGGACACATTTTTTGGCATTAAGCTTAAGGCCATGGTTTTGACACCAGTCATTGGTTTCAGTGAGGCCTTTCTATAGGATGTCTGCATCACTTAGGGAGTTAATAATTGCTCCCAACTTGCAATCATCTGTGAATTTGGTCAGACAGAGTCCCTCCGTGTTGGCCAGGACTTCTGAGAAGTAGATGCCAAACAGGAGAGGATCTAGGACCAATCCCTATGGGACTCCACTCATGACTGGTTGACAGTCTGACTTGAAGTCTGCTACTTTCACCCTGTGTGTTCTATCTGTGAGCCAATTTGCAACCCACCTAATGATGTAGGGGTTGATGCCTAGTTTGTTGGTATTATCAATAATTCCTGTGGGAGGAATGGTATCAAAGGCCTTGGCCAGATCAAGGTAGGCTGTATGAACTGCCTTACCTTCATCCACTGCTCTGGTGACTTGACTCAAAGAAGTCAACCAGGTTGAGCAGGCATGAGCTACCTTTCACAAAACCAAATTGCATGGGATCTAGAGTTTGAAATTCCCTATATCCTTGTTAATTAGGTCTATGATGATGCGCTCCATAGTCTTGCATATCAGGCTCATCAGACTAATGGGGCAATCATTTCCAGGGTCTGTAGTAGCTCCTCCTTTGTGGAGAAGGATGACTGTAGCAGTGCACCATTTGGTAGGGACAAAGCCTGAGGTGAGGCTGTGAGTGAACAGAGCACACAGATATGGTGCCAGTTCACTTTGTAATTCATGTAGAACACAGCCAGGGATATTGCCTTGTCCCACAGAAGCTGTATTATTGGCCTTAGACAATGCAACTTTAACCTGTGCTGCAGTAATACAGGGTTCCGGTATTGAGATTGGTCCTTAATGGGGGAGAGAGGGGTAAAGTTGGCACTAAGTCTGTCAGCCAGTATGTTGTCAATATCTGTTGGCTCAGTATAGGAGGTACCATTGTGCAGTAACTGGGAGCAAATCTGGATATTGCCATGGAGATTCTTGATATAACTAAATAAGGCTTTGTGGTTATTTTTAATGTCTGACAATTCTACCTGACAGTTAATGAATATTTAATGAATAATGACATTATTAGTTCAATATTATTTGAGTTGGGGTGCTCATTTTATGACTTAACTTTTTTTTTTTCCTTCTGTTTACCACTGTCTGCTTACTTCCAATCAAGCCGCTTAAATTATCACACTGTTCTGCACGATGATGCCATCAGCTAACTCTATGGAAGTTGTGTGCAGTATGTTTGCTAAAATACTGTTTTTATTTCTTTATTTTACTTTATTTACTTTTTTTGTTGAAAGAGAAGTCCAAAACTGGCTAGCCTTTGCTATCCATCAAGCTTTCTGTCTTCTGGATTTGTCAGCAAGTTGGAACCTAGGGTTTTCTTACCCACACTTATAGATAAAGTTCAAAGTTATGTGAGTAAAGAAAGCCTAAGTGCTGTATTTTATAAATATTGCACTCATTTAAAATATATTGTTTGAATATGCATGTGCTTGCTGTGCTGAGAATTAATAACATTTTAGAGCATTTGTGTTGACAGCCGAAAGTCCATAGTATCTATATGCATGTAATAATTCTGCATCCAGGAAGATCTGTAAAAACACAAACTACTACAAGAAAGAAAAAACGGCTTCAGAAAGCAAACAGCTAGTTGTAAAGTGCATAAAGTGCTTTTCGTTTAATGAAAATAAACTTCTTCAGATGCATAGTTACAAGATACAGTTTTTACTTCAATAAAATACCAGGAAGTGCTTAAGCCAATCAGCTCACATGCTGTGATGACATTGGCTATCAAAATGAACCCTTCCTGTTCAGTACACTATGCAATATTACCATTTAAAACCAAGGTAATAATGATATTCATAAACAAGAACGAGTGAAGCTATGATTTAAGAGGAATCTATGAAATAGAAAACATATCAGTAGATGCTACATCAAGTAAAAAATATATATAATGTACAAAATAATATAGATACCTATGGGAAATTGCTTTTAAGAGTGAATTTAAATTACCCTACCGTGCTTCAAAATCTGTACATAAAAATGTATATAAAAATATATATGTATGGAAATACTTCATCTCATCAAGTACAAGCAACATTAAACCACTAGTGAATAGTATATAATAAATATAAGCATGTACATTGTTGAAATTGCATACTAAATCATATTTTAAGAAAACAGTTCATATTACTTCATTGCTAGACCGCCTAGCCCAGATAATTGACTTAAAATTAAGAAAGTCTATGTAAATGTTTAGACATCATTACAGTACCTAGAAATAGAATAAGAAAAATTATTTGATATTTATACATGATTTTAAATAACGATACATGACAATAATGAAATTGATTCTGTATCTATCGTGCATACTGTGCCATTCACTGATTCAAGAGTGTGGCATTCACTATGTAGTAATGCACAGTGTTATATGACCATTAGGAAGAATGAAAACTAATATACCCAATATTACATTCACTGAAATTAATTATTACTGAAAATGAACATTGTCAGCAATATCAATTTGTGAAATTAATATTGTGCAACTAAAAGGGACATTGTCATCTAGTTAAACTTTTCAATTTAAGTAGACATGTAATGGAACACATGTCATTGATCCCTGGGAAGTAATGTGCATTGAGGTGAATTTGCTATAAAGTTCAAGTCTCCGGGAGATGGGACCACCCCGGATGTCATGTTTGACATGATCAATAATCTTGAACTTACATTTGTGGTTTGGAAATGTTGTAATATGCTTAGTGAGTGTGTTCTCCATTTTCTTTTTGTTAATGGCGTATTGATGTTCATACACCCGTGTTCTGAGCTTGCGCTCTGTCTTACCTATATAAAATACTGGGCAAGACAGGCACTTCTCGAAATGTACTACAAAGTTTGTATCGCAGTTATATCTGTCTTTTTAATCTAAAGACACGGTCATTCACCTCAAATGTATTTCTCACTTCTATGAACTTACAAAAATTGCAGGATTCACACTTGAACATCCCTGGGCACTTCACCGACTGTTGTCTATTGGATTCCAAGAGGATCTTAATATTATACCCTCTTCTATAAATGATTTTGGGTGAGGTACCTAATTTACTAAATAAAATTGGATCCCATCTAAGCCATTCCCAGTTTTTCCGACCCAATTCCTGTACATAACTTCCACATTGTAAGTGGTAACTAGGCCAAGGGTGAAATCAACTTGTGTAACTGGATTATCCATGTTGAATTCCAACCCAAATGTTTAATTTGGTGTTAATGTAGAGTCTACGCCTAAACCTAAAATCGGGGGTGTAAAAGCCTGACCTCCTCTTACTCTGCACCTCCTCTGTAAGTGAATCTTTTAGATCACTGGGGTAAGCATGGGCTCGAAACATGTTCTTTAATAACTTATATTCCATCTCAAAATCTCTATCCAAAGTGATAATTCTAGCCGCCCTTACCAGTTGGCCCTTTACGACCAAACGTTTTTGATGGTAAGGGTGGCAGCTGGAATAGTGGAGAAATGAGTTGGAGTAGGTACTTTTCCTGAAAATTCTGGAAATGTATCGATTACTCCCTCTATCTTTCCTTAGATTAATATCCAAGTAAGTTATTTCTTCACTATCAAAGGTATGAGTGAATTTCAGGAAGGATGTGGTTTGACGAAGTAGTCCACTAAGCTATTGGTATCTTCTAAATCCCCTTTTAGCATGGTAAAACGTACAGATGCAGACGTACATCCAGGAAGATCACAGATCAACTGTTGGGTGTATATTGTTCATTAACAGTAAGACCTATGCATTTTCCATTCTAGATCCTGTCCTTTCAGCAGAGGTATCCGATAAGTTAAAACGAGGACAGACGTTTATTAAAGGAACCTTCTTTAAAAGTATGAGATTGCTAGGTGTACTCAGGGTAATTTTATTTACCTTTTAGAATGTTAACTGTTTGTGATACTGCTTGAATATTTTTGATGGAACTAGCAAAGTTGATGATATAGAGTTTTTGTAAATATGAATGTGGGGTGAGTCATTGTGTGGAGGTACACAGACATTGTTTTCAGTCTGTTAACCAGATGATACAGATGTGCATAAAGCATATATGTCACTTGATTTAGAGGATATGATCGAAATTAGACCTATTGCATGCTGGATATTGAATGAAAGCGGCATATAATAGCTTTGTATTTTTATATATATTTATTCACTGTTGAAAGTGATGTCATCTCATAATTTTGAACAGCACTGGTACATGCATGTCTTGAAAATATTCAAATAATTTACAGTGGATACAAGTCTGGACAGAAGCTGGAGAAAAGGACAAAAGTATCATAGAAAATGTTTTGAATGATTTATTTGGCTTTATCAAACTGGAATAAATATTGCATGGTGAATGATAAAAAAAAAAATGTGATAAATAGGAGTACTGCGTAAGGACTGGTTTGCTACTGTTGCACTTTTAACTGGATTTCTGTTTGTGTATACCTGCCTGTCTGCCTACCTTCCTATCCATCTTCTTGTGTATGTGAAGATTAACAACCCTCCCCTTCCCTGCTTCCTCCTAGTCCAGCGAAGCAAGAGTTAATTTTGTGGTCCAGAGACAGCTTAATGTGTCAGCATCAGAAATGATTGACGAAGCAGGATTTTCCAGTAGTGGCAGTAGCAATGGTGGTAGTCCTGCCCTTCACCGTAGGAGACTTGAACAGCCATTTTACCAACGGAAGATAACATACCAGAAGGTAAGCATTGCAAGTTGCCAGCATTAATTATTTTCAGAGTTGCCAAGTAGAAGAAAGCATCTCTTTGAATTTAAGAACTTTTGATGGTAGGAAAATTTGCTACTTTAGCAGATACTGATGCATAAAAGGTATGACATGTAACTGTTTGTGGGTCAGTTTATTTTCCACAGGTTTTTTGTGTACACTCTTAACACTACTAAATTTCTGCTTTAGGACTTGCTATTAAGTGGTTCTTTCCACTTCGAGCCACTTGAGATTATTTGCCTGTTACTTCACAGCATGACATGTATCAGCTGAGATGCCACATTCTGTTGTCACATTAACAATTATGTCCCAATTACTAAATTATATTATCAAGTAGGGAATCTGCTCAACAGAATTATGAGCATATTAAAAATGTAATTCTACAGAAGAGTACACCGTGACATGGACACAGTTATTGAAACCTGACTTTTCTGGTTCTACTCATTTGTTGAGCACTGCCAGTGATCATGATTCTTGATTACCAAACAGTGTTATGCCACATTCTTATGCCCAAATGGAGATTGTGCTGGCATGTTGGAAGGGAAACTGTTCCTGTTACTGTTTCCCTAGTAATTATACAATTTTAAAGCTAGTTTGTATGTGTCTGCCTGCCTGTCTTTGTGTATGTACATATATCTGTGTGTGTGTGTATGTATATATATATATATATATATATATATATATATATATATATATATATATATATATATATATATACACACACACACACAGATATATGTACATACACAAAGGCAGGCAGACACACACACCTACACCCAATACACATATATAAATAATATATGCATACATCATGCATGCACACATGTATAGATTTATATAATATGCACATGCATGCATATAGAAAATGGAGCTTATAGCAGGGAGTTGGCCATCTGTGGCAACATGTTTTTGTGTTTATCCTTATTTTGGGTGCATGGTAACTTAAAATGCATATATTATGTGGAGGGTTGGTATTCCGTTGTAGATCAGGTGCCAGAATTTTCAATATTTATGCTTATTTGGTTGGCTGGTTACAATGTGTAGGGTTGGTGTCTGTGTTCCCCATTTTTAGTAGTTTACCCAGTTTGATCATGAGCCTAATGTGCATTGTTGGAAAGTTCACTTGTTTGATAACTGACTAAAGTGAGCCTTCATAATATTACTTCAGTCATGAGATCACCAGGTTGGATCTTCACTGGTGCTGACTTTATTGCATGGGGAAAGTTTACAATGGGAAAAATTGCCCCAGTTATCAGTACATCGGCCTGTACGCTGTAGAGGAGGGCTACTGTCAAGCACTAACCTATATCACCTCACAAAATTTGGATTTCGAGGAGGATCTCTTGCATGTTCTTGGGCTGTTGTGTAAGGGAAGGGAAGTTTTTTTAAAAATGATTTTGTACAAGAGTGATAGGAGTTGCTTAAGTCATATGTTTTATTCATTTATTACTAATATTGCAGTCTATTTTAACAGGAGCATATGCAGTTTTAAGTGGGAAGCTTGTGTTAAGTATTATTTGGCACATGACATAGATTTTAATACTTGTATGGTAACATGTTAATTAGTTCTGATGAAGTCCTATCTAGTCTTCTTAGATGGGCATGTAAATCAAGGAATAGCCTTTCCCTCCAGTCAGACTGAGAGCTTGTCTAGACCAATCATTCTACAGAGTCAGTCAAGCTAACATACTATGGCAACAGCTGTCTTCCTCCACACCTCATTTTCTGAAGCATTTAAACAAGTCAACTAAATCTAATGTCATTCAGTATAAAGTATCTGATGAAGTCTGCTGGATGAAAATGCTCATAAGGAAACTAAATAAACCGGACAGCATTAAGGAGTAATCAGATTGTCCTGCATTTTTATTTTTATCTTTTAAATAGAGTTTTTGTAGGAAAAGTCAGTTTACCAGAGTTGTGCTGCACACTGATCAAGAATTTGACAGTACATACCAGTATAATTGGCTTTTCCTTCAGTTTCACTTGTTGGTCCCAGGGGAGCACAATCACATTCACTGGGTTTGGAAAATCCACACACTGGCAACTGTTTTGTATTATGTTTTCTTTCTTTGCAACCACTGGTATTTCAGTCCAGCATTACTTAAATCACTCCGTTACTGGCTTCCCTTAAACCTTAGTCCTCCTGCTGAACATTATTCTGCAGGTATTGTTATTACAAGTTTCATTTATTTCAGTGTAGATTGAGCTTTCCTTTTTCTAGCAAGCCCTCTTCCATTTCTTTTTATCTCTGTTATAATATTCAGTACTTGAAATACAGTAAGTTTAGATTTTGATTTCCATTTTCTCGTAATTTTTTTTTTGGCAGCCAACAGAATTAAACTTAATTTGGCAGTACTATGTCTAGGCAGTTTAGATTGTGTGTGGAAGCTCAAAAGAATCATTTCCTTAATTACATGGATTTACTTCCCCAATATTTCTGGCAGAGTACTCTGTAGGGAATTTTTAAAATCTGCCAACTCATTTCATTCCTGAAGACATGTTCCCATTTATATCTTTTTTCCTCATCAGACCTCCAACATTTGCTGTCCACCTGAGGAGAAATTCTTTGAAGTTGGGTATAAAAAAATACTTGTACAAACACAAGTGACACCCTAAACCTTCTGGTCTCTGTTGCATACATGGCAGCCATAAATATGTCCTCCAGTTTTTCCTTTGTAAATTGCTTTGCAAATCTGTCTTACCAGTCTTTTCGAACCTTCTCAGATTCCTAGAGTTATATCGTGCAATAATGGTCTTGATTGCTAATATTTTATTATGTGCTGCTTGTTTCTTATAGACGAGGATCAGTGGGATGCTTATCATGTTACATATGAAGTTTTTTAATCAGAACTTCATTAGTAATTTTTTTAACATCTTTATTGAATTGTTACTTGTGACATTAACAAATTTACATTTATAAAAAAAGTAGTCAGACTGTAGTAAGTTCACATTTACAAACATTATACTTGACATATATTACTATATATCACAGAACTTATGCAACATTAAATAATTCAATTTCTGTTCCTTATTTTAAACATCTTTATTAAATCATCACTTAAAACATAGGCAGTTATACATTTATGTAAATTAAAACAAACCACACTGACACAATCCTAGTTGCAAGCATTTTACATCACAAACCATACTGACACACTCCCGGTTGCAAACATTATACATCACTTATCTGCCCAATCATTTTCAGTCAAACATTACATAGCTCACTAATGTCCTGCCTTTTGTAAACCTTATTCCTACCCTGTATGTATTGTTCCCACAGTTTCCATTTTTTCGTATGTAGTTTGCTCCTGTCCTTTTCTAAAGATCTCAATTCCATTTTTTATCTCTGTTACTATGTTCACTACTTCTAGTATAGTTGGTTTAGATTTTGATTTCATTTTTGTAGTAGTTGCTTTTTTTGGCAGCAACCATAATTAGATACAGCAAGGCCTTACCATGTCTAGGTAATTCTGATTCTGTATCATAGGTCAGAAGAATCATCTTCCGCATCACACCAATCCACTCACCCAGCATCAATGACAGTTCATCCCTCAGGGAATCCTTAAATCCGCCAACTCATTGCACTTCCAGAAAATATGATGTTCATCATGTTTTACTGTTGCAGTCATTACAGTTGGGTTATCCTGCTGGCAGGCTACCCGCAGTCAGCCTGAATTCCAAAGTCTAGGTCTGGCGTCTGTTGCTGTCGCCTCTTCCCTGACGTCAGTGCGCCAGGGGTATAAAAGATGCAGCTGACGCCATTTTCTTCAGTCTTTCTTGCGCGGTGCCTGAAGTAAAAGCAGTTCGCAAGTGCCGTTTGACCGACTCCTGAGATTTTCGTGTTCGAATTCGAAGTTTTCATCAAAAGCTAAGTACCCCGTTGGGGAAACTTTTTTCTTGCTCCAGACCGATGTCAGAAAAAGTTAATTGTATTTCTTGTGGGAAGCAAATACCTCATAAGAACTTTCATTCCTACTGTATTCCTTGCCTAGGCCCTGACCACGATATTGCTAATTGTCGGTTCTGAGCTAGATTTAACCAACGCACTATTAAGCGTCAGTATGATTTTGCATTTCACTATTTTGGCAGAAGATTTAATTATGCAATGTCATCAGATAGCCACCTGACTACCGCAATTCACAAGAAACGCAAAGAAAAAGAAAAGGACAAGCATCCGAAGTCCAAAATTGACTAGGCTTCTTCTAAGCCAGTCGCCGGTTCTCAGTGAGGTGCTTTTGCAGCCCCTGACGCCCACTATTTTAGAGCTGCAGGCCACTACTGACTCCCACATGGCGCCGACTAGGCTGCTGGCTACTCAAGGTATTGGTACCTCGGAAACTATTCCCTCATATGGGTCCGGAGCCGCTGAGCAGGCATCGGCTTCTGAGGGTGTTTTCAGGCCTACACAATTGTATGTAAAAACGACTTCAGCTTCAAAGGCAAAGACTAAAGCACCTTTAAAGACAAAGAAACAAGTACAACAGCCACATGGACAGGCCTCCATGCCTAAAAACGATGCTCAAAATGGCCGAAGACCTAATTACTTTGATCAGGGGTTCCCATCCCCCTTCTGATAAGAGGCCTAGGCAAGAGACAGAATATGAATCTTCAGATCAGGTTTCCATTTCATCTGATTCCTCTTCTGATCAGGAATACTCTCTTCCTCCCTATGAGGATTCTTATGCTGAAGAATCTATTCCTTCAGCCTCTCCTCCTGAGGATTATTCTTTTGGGGAAACTTTGCATACCATGAGGGAGCATTTCCACTGGGAGAGCCAAGATTATTCAGAATCTAAGAGGAGGCTCAGAGACTTCCTTTTACTACCTCAACACAGGCCCCTTGCAATTCCTCCTGTGTTAGACATTGTAAATTATGTTTTTTCAGAGTCCAGTCTAACTCCAGACTCCTTGCCCTCCAGCTCCTGTTAAGCCAGACAGATATTACAGGGTTCCTGATTCACATACATTTCTTTTTAAAAACCCTGCTGCTGACCCAGAAACTATCTCTCAGGCTCCCAAAGGGGTCAAGGCTTCCACTGCAAAAAACCTGCCCCCTCTGACAGGGATTCTAGGGCACTGGACAGATGGGGAAAAAGATTTACACTTCTGCGACCTTGGCTATAAGGGCTTTAAATTGTCAATTTCATATGCTTAAATATCAGCAATATATTCTGTCACTGCTTAAGCAGAAAATGGTGATAAATTCTGAATGTGCAGGATTTATTGCATGCAGTTGAACAAGTAGGAAAGCATACTTTGCAATGTGGTTTTGATTCTCTAGAGGCCTCCTGCAGGGCCGCTGTTACGGGTTCTGTCATCAGGAGGCATGCTTGGTTAAAGGAAAAGAGTTTGCCTGATCATGTTAAAGCAAAATTGTTAGATGCTCCATTACAGCATGATACCTTGTTTGGTGTTAAGGCAGAGGAGGTGTTGAAGAAAATAGAGGACAAAGCAAAATCTATGCAAATAGTCAAGGATTTCTTACAGGTACAGTCTCCAAGGTTTAGCAGACACTGGCCTACAAAAAAATTGGTCCTTTCCAGTGTCAGACAGGCCACAAAGGGGCAGATACAGACGCTCTAGAGCAGATCCCAGCCCCAAGGCATATACAGGTCTAAACAATGGAGTGCTTCTACCTCCAAAAGCGGAGAAGACAAATCACAGCCATACAGAAAATAGTCCCAATGACTTCACCCTGCCTGCTCCAAGCACTTCCCTTCTGGAAGCACCATTAGGGGGGAAAGTAGCACTTTTTCATCAAAACTGGCACATAATAACAAAGGACAAACGGGTCTTGAACATAGTGCCACAAGGCTACAAGTTTCACTTTCATACCCTGCCAAGGGCACACGGTTTGCCAGACCTGCCAAAAAATTAATGGGCAGAGGCACAAAAGCCAGTTTCATCCCTCATGGATATGAGGGCCATTCAGCAAGTACCAGAGCAAGAGCAGGGACAAGGATTTTACTCAAGACTGTTCTTGGTTCCCAGAAAGGACAAAGCCTCGAGACCAGTACTGGACCTATCTATTCTAAACACATATCTGTATATTCCAAAATTCAAAATGTTGACTCTGCAGCAGCTTCTGCCCATGCTGGGCAAGAAGGCTTGGCTTGTGACTTTAGACCTAAAAGAGGCATACCTGCATGTCCCAATCAGACAGTCATGCAGAAGATACGTCAGATTCATAGCTGGCTCAATGCACTACCAATTCTCTGCACTGCCCTTTGGCTTATCTACTGCGCCCAGGGTCTTCACAAAATTCCTGGCTCCCGTAATTGCATTCTGCAGACAAAGAGGAATACAAATATATCCTTACTTGGACTGCCTCATTCAAGCAGAGAACAAGGACATTCTACTACAACATCTGGCGTTTGTAAAAAGATTATTAACATGCCTAGAGTACACAGTAAACGAAAAGAAATCAAAACTAGTACCCTCTCAAGAGATAATATTCCTGGGTGTAAGCTTAAATACAACTGGCTAGATGGCTTATCTCATGCCAGACAAAAAAAGGCAACGGACTACTTATTTCAAACTGTTGGCAACAAAGGCCCAGTTATCTGCAAGAAAAATTCTGCAGGCTTTGGGCTTCATGGCATCCTGCATTCTGATAATTCCATATGCAAGACTGCATATGAGGAAACTTCAATGGTATCTAAAAAGTGTTTGGACTCAACATTGCCACAGCCTGGAAACAATAATTACTCTTATTCCCTGCCTACAACAGGAGTTTCGATGGTGGGCAGAGGCCTATCACAACAAGGGGCAGCCATTCACTTTACCCACAGCCAGGCAGACATTGACAACAGATGCATCAGATTATGCCTGGGGGGCCCACATGGCAGGAAGATGTATTCAGGGCACATGGTCCGCAAGCCAAATCCATCTATATATCAATCAAAAAGAGATGCTAGCTGTTCAGAATGCCCTTACAGCCTTCAAGGATCTACTTCATCCAGGACAGCTAGTGATAAAGACGGACAATACTACAGTCATGTGGTACATAAGCAGGGAGGAACACATTCCTGTCCCCTTTGCAGACTAGCCATGTCTTTGTGGGACACAGTATTGACTTACCAAGTACATCTGCAGGCACAGTTCCTGCCAGGAAAGATAAATACTCTGGCAGATGAACTAAGCAGAAACGTCATGGATTCCCACGAGTGGAAATTGAATCCACAAGTCTTCAGCATAATAACAAAGAAATGGGGATGCCCGGACATAGATCCATTTGCCTCCCCTCACAACTGCCAACTACAGAAATTCTGCACAACGACTTATCACAAGCAAGTATGGAAAGTGGATGCTCTATCTTTCAGCTGGAAAAACTTAACAGTATATGCCTTTCCTCCACTGCCTCTCCTCCCCAAGGTACTACTAAAGGTCAGACAAGAGAAGCCAAAAATGATACTGATTGCCCCAGACTGGCCCCGCCAGCACTGGTACCCAATCCTAAGGAACCTGTCTCAATGCCCAGCCTGGACATTACCTCATATTCCTCACTTACTGTCCCAACAAAACAATCAGATCCTGCACAGCCAACTCAAGACCTTAAATCTGGCAGCATGGCGGATAATGTAGTCATTCAAAACACCCCTCTTTCTAAAGCGGTGATGGATGTTATTTTGGATGCTAGGAGGCCTGGTACCAGAAAATCTTATGCTGAAAATGGAAGAGATTCTGTACTTGGAACCAGGCACAAGGAATTGACACGATGGTACCAAATATTCCTCAGATATTACAATACTTAACTGAGATGCTGGACAAAGGCCTTTCCTTTTCATCAATTAAGATTCATGCCTCTGCCATTTCAGCTCATTACAATACAGAGCCACCTATTTTTTCTCATCCTTTACTAAGGCAGTACCTCAGAGGGGCCAAAAACGTAAGGCCTCCAAAGAGATCACCAATACCTGCATGGGACCTCAGTTATGTCTTGGAAAAACTCACCCTGCCTCCTTTTGAGCGAGCCGCTGCAGCTGACATTAAATTTTTATCTTGGAAAACAGCTCTGCTCCTAGCAATAACCTCTCTAAGTTGAGTCTCAGAGCTACAGGCACTCATATCTGTGGAACCTTTTATCATTTTCCTTCCAAATGTTCATCGTGTTACACTGCTGCAGTCATTACACTTGGGTTATCCTGCCGTCAGGCGGTTCCCCAGTCGGCCTGAGTTCCAAAGTCTTGGTCCGGCGTCAGTTGCTGTCGCCTCCTCCCTGACGTCAGTGTGACAGGGGTATATAAGATGCAGCCAGTGTCATTTTCTTATGTCTTTCTTGCCCTGCAGTGCCCGAAGCAGAAGCAGTTTGCAAGCGCCAGTCGGCCGACTCCTGAAATTTTCATTCTGAATCCAGAACCGAAGTCTTCTACAATGCTAAGTACCCCATTGGGGAAACTTTTTCTTGCCAAGGACCGATGTCAGTAAAAGTTAATAACTGTATTTCATGTGGGAAGCAAATACCTCATAAGGATTTCCACTCCTATTGTATTCCATGCCTAGGCCCAGACCACGACGTCACTGGTTGTCGGCTTTGTGCTAGGTTTAACAAGCGTACTATTAAATGTCGGTTTGATTTTGCCCAACATTATTTTGGCAGAAAATTCAATTACACCATGCCGTCGGAACTCCTGATGACAGGATTACATAAAAAGCGCAAAGACAAGGACAGGCATCCGAGGCCCAAAACTGACGACGAGGCCTCTTCTAGGCTGGTCGCCGGTTTTCAGCGAGGTGCCTACACAGACAGCCCCTGACGACCGGTTCCACAGAACCACAGACCGCATCCGACTCTCACGTGGAGCTGGCTGGGCCTTCGGATGCTACATGTTTTCAGCCTACCGAAATTAACCCATCTGTGGGTACCGAAGTAGCTGAGCAATCCACAGCCTCAGAGGGTGTCTTCAGACCTACCCAGTTAACTATTTAAACCCTCTACTAAGTCTAAGGCCCCCCTTAAAAACAAAGAAACAGATTCAGCATTCTCCAGCACAGGCTTCCATGCCTAAGAAACAAATGCTCAAAATGGCCCAAGACCTAATCACCCTGATCAGGTGGTCCCAATCCCCCTCCTGATAAAAGGCCCAGACAGGATGCAGACTATGAATCTTCCGACCAGGTGTCCATTTCTTCAGATTCATCCTCCGATATTGGATATTCCTTACCCCCTTATGAGGATTCTGATGTTGAGGAATCAATTCCATCAGCCTCTCCACCTGAGGACTATTCCTTTGGGGAGACATTACATACCATGAGGGAGCACTTCCATTGGGAAGGCCAGGATTACTCAGAATCTAAGAAAAGGCTCAGAGACTTCTTTTATTACCTCAACACAGACCCCTTGCTATTCCGCCAGTGTTGGATATTTTGGATGATGTCTACACTGAATACAGCTTAAACCCTGACTCCTTACCTCCAGCCCCTGTTAAACCCGATAGATATTACAGAGTTCCTGACTCTCACAAATTTCTGTATAAAAGCCCTGTTGCTGACCCTGAAACTATTTCTCAGGTACCCAGAGGGATTACGGCCTCTTCAGCAAAAAACCCAGTTCCCTCTGACAGAGATTCCAGAGCATTAGACAGATGGGAAAAGAAAGTATATACGTCTGCAACCTTAGCAATGAGAGCCTTAAACTGCCAGTTTCACATGCTAAAATATCAGCAATTTTTGATGTCTCAGTTAAAACAAAAAATGCTTCCAGATTCAGATCCTCCTAGTTTTAAAGAAATGCAGGATTTATTGCATGCAGCTGAACAAGTGGGAAAGCATACTTTGCAATGTGGTTTTGATTCTTTAGAGGCCTCCTGTAGAGCAGCAGTTACAGGCTCTGTCATTAGAAGGCATGCTTGGTTAAAAGAACATACGTTACCAGATCATGTTAAAGCAAAATTATTGGATGCACCTTTACAGCAGAATGTGTTATTTGGAGTTAAGGCAGAAGAGGTATTAAAGAAAATGGAGGATAAGGCAAAATCTATGCAAACGGTAAAGGATTTCTTACAGGTTCAGCCACCAAGATTTAGCCTAAATTGGCCAACAGAGAATTGGACCTTTCCGGCTACAGACAGACCTCAAAGAGGCAGATACAGACGTCCGAGAGGTAGAGGTCAACCACAAGGTCTTTACAGGCCTCGACAATGGGGTGCACCAGGCCAGAAAGAAGGGGAAGACAGGCCCCAACCATATAAAAAGCAACCGCAATGACTTCCCATTACAGCTGCCAGACAACTCTCTCTTGGCAGCCCCCTTGGGAGGAAAACTAGCACTTTTCTATCACAATTGGCATTGGATCACCAAAGACAAATGGGCTCTCAACATTGTATCTCAAGGTTTATAGGTTCCACTTTCACACTCTGCCAAGGTTAAAAGGAATGCCAAATCTGCCACCATCTCAATGGGCAGAGGCTCAAAAACAAATTACAGCACTCATGGAAATGAGAGCTATTCAAGAGGTATCTCCACCAGAGCAAGGACAAGGATTTTATTCAAGACTCTTTCTGGTTCCCAGAAAGGATAAAGCTTGGAGGCCCATTCTGGATCTTTCTTCTCTAAACACATACCTGGATGTTCTGAAATTCAAAATGTTAACACTACAGAAGCTTCTTCCCATGCTGGGCAAGAAAGCTTGGCTCGTGACTTTGGACCTCAAGGAGGCATACCTGTATGTCCCTATCAGACAAAGCTGCAGAAGATACCTCAGATTCATAGCAGGTTCAATGCACTATCAATTCTCTGCACTGCCCTTTGGCTTATCTACTGCACCCAGGGTCTTTACAAAGTGCCTGGCACTAGTAATTGCATTTTGCAGACAAAAAGGAATTCAGATATGTCCCTACTTGGACGACTGCCTTATTCAAGCAGAGAGCAAGGACATTCTTCTAAAGCATCTGGCATTTGTAAAAGATCACTAATTTTCCCAGGGTACACAGTAAACGAAAAGAAATCAAAACTAGTGCCCTCTCAAGAGATAATATTCCTGGGTGCAAGCTTAAATACAACTGCCCAGATGGCTTATCTCACGCCAGACAAAGGCAACTGACTCATTACTTTCAATTGATGGCAACAAAGACCCAGCTCCCTGCAAGAAAAATTCTGCAGGCCCTGGGCTTCGTAGCGTCCTGCATTCTACTAATTCCATATGCAAGACTGCATATGAGGAAACTACAATGGTATCTAAAAAGTGTTTGGACTCAACATTGCCACAGCCTGGAGACCATCATAACTTTAATTCCCTGCCTACAACAGGAGTTTCAGTGGTGGTCCCAGGCATGTCACCACAACAAAGGACAGCCTTTCACCTTACCCACAGCCAGGCAGACAATAACAACGGATGCATCGGATTATGTCTGGGGGAACATCACATATGGCAGGAAAATGTGTTCAGGACATGTGGCCCAAGGAACAAATGCATCTTCACATCAATCAGAAAGAGATGCTAGCTGTACAGAATGCCCTGACAGCTTTCAAAGACCTACTACATCCAGGACAACTACTAATAAAGACGGACAATACCACAGTTATGTGGTACATAAACAAGCAAGGGGGGCCTACATTCCTACCCCCTATGCAGGAAAGCCATGACTTTGTGGAACACAACACTGACCTGTTAAGTACATCTGCAGGCACA
Source organism: Protopterus annectens (assembly GCF_019279795.1). Lineage (NCBI taxonomy): Eukaryota > Metazoa > Chordata > Ceratodontiformes > Protopteridae > Protopterus > Protopterus annectens. The sequence continues at coordinate 225,631,617 of NC_056749.1, forward strand.
ATTCCTGCCAGGAACAAAAAATACACTGGCAGACGAACTAAGCAGAAATCTCATGGATCCTCACAAATGGAAACTAAATCCACAGGTGTTCAGCATGATAACAAGGAAATGGGGACGCCCAGACATAGATCTTTTTGCCTCCCCTCACAATTGCCAACTACAGAAATTCTGCACAAGAACTTATCACTCTCAAGCATGGAAAGTGGATGCTCTGTCATTCAGCTGGAAAACCCTGACAGTTTATGCCTTCCCTCCAATGCCTCTTCTTACCAAGGTGCTCCTAAAAGTCAGACGAGAGGCCAAAAATTATCCTGATTGCCCCAGACTGGCCACACCAGCACTGGTACCCAATCCTAAAGAGCTTGTCTCAAAGCCCAGCCTGGCCTTTACCTCAAATTCCTCATCTTCTGACTCAACAAAACGATCAGATTCTGCACTGTCAACTCAGAACCTTAAATCTGTCAGCATGGCAGATAATGTAGCCACTCAGACTGCACCTCTCTCTAAAGCTGTTATGGATGTCAATTTAGAAGCCAGGAGACCCAGCACTAGGAAATCTTATGCAGAAAAATGGAAGAGATTCTGTGCTTGGAACCAGGCACAAGGGCTCGAACCACTTGTTCCAAATATACCTCAGATTTTACAATACCTAACTGAGATGCTGGACAAAGGCCTATCTTTTTCATCAATTAAGATCCATGCCTCTGCCATTTCAGCTCATTACAATACGGTACCTCCTATTTTTTCACATCCTCTTCTAAGACAAGTACCTCAGAGAGGCAAAAAACATAAGACCCCCAAGGAGAGCACCAATACCAACTTGGGATCTCAATTTTTTTTTTAGAAAAGCTCACACTGCCTCCTTTTGAACCAGCCAGCACAGCTGATATAAAATTCTTATCATGGAAAACTTCTCTGCTCCTAGCAATAACTTCAGCAAGAAGAGTCTCAGAGTTACAGGCATTAATGGCTGTGGAACCTTTCATCATTTTTCACCAGGACAGGGTTTCACTTAGGACAAACCCAACATTCATGCCAAAAGTGGTTTCCAATGTGGCTCTGAACCAAACCATTCATTTACCAACTTTCTACTCAAACCCCAGAGTAAAGGGGAGAGACTTCTGCATGCTTTGGATGTACACAGACAGCTACGATTCTACTTGGACAAAACAAAAGCTATCAGAAAAATTGAGCAACTGTTTGTAGCCTATGCTGCAGGATCACAAGGAAAGCCCATCACAAAGCAGACCATTTCAAAATGGATAGGACACTGCATTCACTTCTGTTATGCACAACATGGCAAATCAGTGCCTAAGGGCATTAGGCCACATTCTACCAGAGCAGCAGCCACTTCAGCAGCCTTTCTCAGAGGACTACCAACCAAAGACATTTTAGAAGCTGCAACCTGGAGTTCAGTGCACACTTTCACCAAACACTATCACTTACCTCTCTACTCTAAATCCAGAGCAGGCTTTGCCACTGCAGTTCTGCAGGGCCTAGTAGCCTCTCCAAATCCAATTTAGACCCAACCGCCCAACCTCAGCTTTGGGATTCAACCCAAGTGTAATGACTGCAACAGTGAAACACGATGAACATAGTACAGTTGTGTACCTACCGTAAATGTAGGTGTTCGAGTGTATTCACTGTTGCAGTCCAGGTTACCCTCCCACCATTCCCCTTTTTTCTTTGCTGGGACTTCTCTGTACTTCTCAACTCTATACAACCTATGTGGTGTATTTGCTTGTAGATGAAGGATATGTTTATATTAGTACATGCATGCTTTTTGGAATAATTTATTCTTTTCAGCCTTTCCTATCTTGGGGCAAGAAAAACTGAAGAAAATGGCATCTGTTGCATCTTTTATACCCCTGACGCACTGATGTCAGGGAAGAGGTGACAGCAGCCGACGCCAGACCTAGACTTTGGAACTCGGGTCGACTGCAGTTAGCTTGTCAGCAGGATAACCCAAGTGTAATGACTGCAACAGTGAATACACTTGAACATCTACATTTATGGTAGGTACACAACTGTACTTTATCTGCTTGCAGGTAGCCCTCAGTTGGCCTGATTAACAAAGTCTTGGGTCCTGCGTCTGTTGCTGTCCCTTCTTCCATGACGTCAGGTTGTCAGAGGTATAAAACATGCAGTCGACGCCATTACATCATTCTTTCTTTCCTTGCGGTGCGCAAAGCGAAAGCAGTTCATAAGTGCCAGTCGGCCGACTCCTGAAATTTTCGTTTTCGAGTTTCAGAAACGAAGTCTTCAGCTACAGCTAAGTACCCCATTGGGGAAACTTTTTCTTGCTCCTTACCGATGTCAGTAAAAGTTAATAATTGCATTACTTGTGGAAAGCAAATACCTCATAAAGATTTTCATTTGTACTGTATTCCTTGCCTAGGCCCTGACCATGACGTACCTTGCTGTCTGTTTTGTGCTTTATTTAATCAGCGCATTATCCGTCGTCTGTATATTTTTGCCTCTAAATATTTCGGTTCTCTGTTTAATTTATCCAGAAATGTTGTTTGTTAGCCATCCGACTACCGGGATTCTGAAAAAATGCAAAGATAAAGACAGACACAGGCCGCCGAGTTCCAAAACTGCCGAAGATGCTTCCCCTAAGCCAGTCACCAGTACTTAGTGAGGCACTTTCACAGCCCCTGATACCCGCTACTTCTGATTCGCAGGCCTCTACTGAGACCCATTTGGAGTCCGGTATACCACGAGATGCTTCTATGGAACCCACGGATGTCTCCACCTTGGATGTGTCCAGAGCCTCTGTGCAGGCACCGGCTTCTGAGGGTATATTCAGGCCTATGGACTTGCATATTAAATGGACGCCTCCTCCTTTACTTAGGCCTAAATCTCTATCCATGCCTAAAAAACTGATGCCCAGGCCACATGCTCAGGCCTCTCTGCCTAAAAAACAAATGATAAGAATGGCTGAAGATCTAATAACTCTAATCAGTGGTAGCCAACCCCCCCCCCCCCTTCTAAGAGGCTTAGGACTGAAGATGATTATGAATCTTCTGATCAGGATTCTGTGTTTTCTGATTCTTCTGATGGTCTAGATTTGCTGTTCTCTACTTATGAAGATTCTGATGCAGAGGACTCTATTCCCTCTGCTTCCTCTCCTGAAGATTTTTCTTTTGGGGAACATTTCCACTGGGAAAGCCAGGATTTTTCTGATTCAAAAAAGAGGCTTAGGGATTTCCTTTTCCTACCTCAGCATAGGCCTTTAGCTATTACTCCAGTACTATACATTGTTGAAGATGCTTTTTCAGAATCTAGTTTTGCCCCTGATTCCCTGCCTCCTGCTCACAGAAAACCTGACCGATACTACAGGGTCCCTGAGTCCCACAAGTTCCTTTTTAAAAATCCTATTGCAGATCCAGAGACTATTTTACAGGGGCCCAAGGGCATTAAAGCTTCTACTGCTAAAAATCCTATCCCTTCTGATAGAGACTCCAGGGCACTGGATAGATGGGGTAAGAAGGTTTACACTTCTGCAACCTTGGCCATTAGGGCTTTAAACTGCCAGTTTCATATGTTAAAGTATCAGCAACATGTTACTGGCCTGCTCAAACAGAAAATGTTGATTCCTGACTGTGTGGAAAATAAAGAATTACAGGATTTAATGCATTCTGCTGAACAAGTTGGAAAACTTGCTTTGCAATGTGGTTTTGATTCATTAGAGGCCTCTTGCAAGGCTGCTGTTACTGGGTCTGTGCTCAGAAGGCATGCTTGGCTTAAGGAGAAATCTTTGCCTGATCATGTTAAAGCAAAATTGTTGGATGCTCCTTTAAATCAGGACCTCTTGTTTGGCAACAAAGCTGAGGAAGTTCTAAAAAATATGGAAGATAAAGCTAAATCTATGCAAACTGCTAAAGATTTTTTACAAGTTCAGCCTCCTAGATTTAGTCGGCACTGGCCTTCTAAGAATTGGTCCTTCCCCGCCCCTTCCAGGCCTTCTCAAGCCAAACCCAGACGCAGCAAAAACCCCAGGTTTCAGTCCCAGGGGACCCATAGAACTAAGCATTGGGGGGTCTCCACTTCCAAATCTGGGAATAATAAGATCCCCCCCCCCATGGTAAACTGTCTCAATGACTTCCTTTTAAAATTTCCAAGCACTTATCAACTGACTGCCCCTTTGGGGTTAATGATTGCTCTTCATGCAAAGAAGTGGGAACTCATTACCCAGGACAAATGGGTTTTAAATATAGTGTCCCAGGGATACAGATTTCACTTCCGCATGTTGCCAACACCAAGTGGGTGTCCGGACCTACCCCCAAATCAGTGGGCGGAGGCCCAAAAACAAGTACTTTCTCTCTTAAGCATGGGGGCTATTCAACTGGTACCAGAAGAGGAAAAGGGACAAGGTTTCTACTCGCGACTTTTCCTGGTACCCAGAAAAGACAATTCATGGCATTCTGTCCTGGACCTGTCTACTCTAAACACCTTTTTGGAGATTCCAAAATTCAAGATGCCGACTCTTCAATTACTTCCTATGCTAGGCAAAGATGCCTGGTTGGCAACTCCAGATTTAAAAGAAGCATACCTGCACATCACAATCAGGGAATCTTGCAGAAGATACCTACACTTCAATGCAGGCTACATGCACTGCCCTTTGGCTTATCTACTGTGCCCAGGGTATTCACAAAGTGCCTAGCTCCAGTTATTGCATTTTGCAGGCAAAGTAATATTCAAATATACCCTTACCTGGACAATTGTCTAATTCAGGCAGAAAGCCAGGACATACTTTTGAATCATCTGGCCTTTGTACAAAGGGTTCTAACTTGTCTGGGGTACACCATAAACAAAAAAGAGATCACACCTGGTACCCTGTCAACAAATTATATTCCTGGGAACAAGCTTTACTACAACTTCCCAGATGGCTTATTGCACGCCAAAGAAACAAATTCATTTGACAACCTACTTCAAACAAGTGGCCACAAAAACCCTTCAATCTGCAAGACAAATACTGCAAGCCTTGGGGGTTCATGGTCTCCTGCATTCTTCTAATTCCATATGCAAGACTGCATATGAGGAAACTACAGTGGTATCTAAAAGGCCTATGGTGTCAACATTCTCAGAATCTAGAAACAATGATTCCTATCATACCTTGCCTATGCCTAGAGTTCCTTTGGTGGGCAGAGGTCTGCTGGCCTATCATATAGACTCCACAAAAATGAGTGTAGAGGAGGCAGGGCCACTTCTTAAAACCACCAAGCACGTTTTTTTATTTAATAAACAATAAAATATATAAGTGCTTTCGTCTCAATATTCCAAAATTACAGCGACTTCATCAGATACAAATTTTAAAACAGCCCAGTTTGTTTTAAACCTTGTAAGGATGACATCATATCCTGAAACAGACTTAAAAAGTTTAAAGCAACAGTATGTCCTAAAACAGTCAGCAGCAGTATTCAAGTTCAAAAATATATATCATGGATATTTTAAAAAATTTAAACAATATAATAAAACCAATCCATTTAATATAATATAATTAAATATAGCATTCAATTACCCCAGTTTGTTTGTGTCTTTCGGCTTTTCCCGGTTAGGGGTCGCCGCAGCGGAACTCCGGTCCGCTAATGATTGGCAGTTGATTTTTACTTACTGGCTTGCCAGGCCTGACGCACAACCTTCAATGAAGGTACACCCATTCACGCATGTCTCCAAGTAGAAGATGCTCTAGCTGAGAATCGAACCGGACAGCGTCTTACTGTGAGGCGACAACGCTACTGCAGTACCACCACCGCGGGTAGCATTCTATTACCCCAGTAAATGTGCTAATAAAAGATAAACAAATAAAATTGTAAAACAGTAAAAATAATGAAAGGTAAATGAACAGCTTCCACTAGGAATTGAACCCAGAACCTTTTACATATGAAGCAAGTGTAATAACCACTACACTATTACCTTCACATACCCTATTACTACAAGTTCAAAGTCTTATAAGGGCTTTTAATTTTAAAAGGCTACTAATAGACAAGTTGTCATTCAGTCCTGGGCCAGTACATGGAATTCAGTCTCAACTGCCATGCGAGTTCCAATTTTTCTAATATGTAGGGCCATGCCCCCCCCCATGAATTCTAGTTACCACACAATCCAATATAAGGAACTTAAATTCATGTTGTGGAAACCCTGTAATATGTCTCGCTAAGGCATTGTCTTCCCAGCCATCTCGTATGTGTCTAAGATGTTCACTAATTCTGGTTTTAAATTTTCTTTCAGTCTTGCCCACGTAAAAACATGGGCAGGAAACACAAATAGCAGAATAAACGACCCTCTCTGTAGAACATGTAAATTTGCCTTTAACCCAGATATTTGTTCCGTTCATCTCCATACCTTTGTCTGTTTAAATAATGTTACAAAATTTACGCCTACCACATCTGTGCATAAACCCATTATACTCCTCATCTTTTTGTGTCTCGAATATGTTTTTTAAACGATGTCCTTTCTTGTATACACAAATGGGAGCCTCTCCTAAAATGTCCCTCATAACTTTGTCATTCCTAATAAACTCCCAGTTTTTCATCAAAATATTCTTTATGTAATTTACTTCCCTATTAAATGTTGATAAAAAGCTATTCTCGTAGGACTTCGGTGTAGCTGATACACATATTGTAGTTTCGCTGTTATTATTATTAATAGTGTTGAATCCTGTAGTTGTTAAACAGACATTTTCTAATGTAAGTACTACATTAGTGTTTTTCATGTTTAAAATAGGGGCAAAATCTCCAGACCTTCTCTTACTGTTAACTTCATTAGCAATTTGGTCTATTAAAGAACTTGGGTAACCTCTCTTGAGAAACATTTGTTTCAGCAAATTACACTCCTCAATGTATGTCTTCCATACAGTTGTCATACAGGCAGCACAGACAAACTGCCCCTATTTGTTTGAATGGGTGACTACTAAAATGTAAAAAAACTATTGGAGTATGTATTTTTACAAAAAAAGTTTGCTAGAAACCTGTTCGCAACATCATCCTTCGTTAAAAGGACATCCAAGTATGCTATACTCGTGTCGTTTATTGAATATGTGAATTTTAGAAAACTAGTTGTGGTGTTAATATATTCCAGGAAAGCATTCAATGTATCTCTAGGTCCTTTCCACAATATAAACATGTAGTCCAAAAAACGCATGCATGTCTTACAAAACTGAAAATACTCAGATGTCTTTAAATATTGTTTTTCCCACTCAAGCATGACAATATTGGCATATAGGCCCCCACAAGCAGACCCCATTGCCACTCCCTCATTCTGAAGATATTGTCCTTCAAATAATATGAAGTTGTTCCTTAATATTAAATCCAACATCTGTTGAACAAGGTTCACCCTATCCTGTGCTAGATTTTTTGAATGGAGATGTTCACAAAACCACTGTAAACCGATGTCATGTGGTATCACACTGTACAGGTTAACCACATCAGTAGTGACCAACAGGTATTCTTTACTATGACTGATGTCATTAATTTTCCTTAGAAAGTCCCATGAATCTATACAGACACTAGACTCATCCCATACAGGTTTACTTAATTCCTTGTCCAAATACTTTGCCAAGGGGTAGGTAATAGAGCCTCTGGCATCAACAATAGGCCGCATAGGTGGTTGGTACATATCCTTATATATTTTTGGAATACCAGAAATACATGGGATAGTGGGAAAATCTATCGTGAGATAGTGCCAACTCATTAATAGTGATTAAACCATCAATAAACATGTCTTGGATGAAACTTTTAATTCTCCTATAAGCTACATTCTTTTCAATCAAGGAGCTCATAGAGAGTGTGTCAGTGTTCAAGATCTCATGCATCTTATTATTATAATCCACTTTATTCATAATTACTACCCCCCCCCCCCCGGTCTGGTTTCATTATTCTCACTCCATTGTTATGGAGCAGGAATTCAAGTTCAAAATTATCTTCCAAATTCAAGTTCATATGTATCCTGTTCCCATTTCAGACTTTTTTGTGTAACTCTCTTAGAGTTCACACTCCCTTTCATAAAAAATTAAGGTGGGGGTATAGTGGTGGATTATATGTGCTTGAAATCCTGAAAGGGTCACTAACTGATTCAATTTTATTAAATAGAACATTCAAATTTAATTTCCTGATATAAAGCTTTAAGTCCATTAATGTATGGACTAAATCAAAAGATCTATCAGGAACAAAAGTAAATCCTTTTGCAAAAATGTCACACAGTTTCATTCAAAATCAAGTCTGAAAAATTGTACACTTTGAAATCATTTTCTGAGTTGTTACATAATTTTAATGGTGGTAAGGCATAATTCCCCCCTCCATTGTTCTCAGATATTAATGTCACTATCTCCCTCTCCAGGAAAAAAATGAAAAAGCTTGTCGGGGATGAGAAAGAGTATGCTAACCATACAGCATACCCTAGACCCCCCCCCCAATCCCAAGAATGGCAACACAACAAAAGAGGGCGGGAGGGGTCTGACAATGACGATGATATGGCTAATAATGATGAAATTAATGACCTAGATACATTTGATGAAGATTTTTTAGACGAACATCCCCTCCGAGATGGTCAGAATGAATAAAGAACCAGCAGACATTCCAACAAACTCGGGGAAGGGCTTGTTTCAACTACTACCGGTCGAGGAGAGGTATGTCTAACAATCAGGGAATGACCAGGAATTCCTGGAGAGTAAAGTTGTTTGTCCGTGCTGCCTGTATGACAACTGTATGGGAGATGTACATTGAGGAGTGTAATTTGCTGATACAAATGTTTCTCAAGAGAGGTTACCCAAGTTCATTAATAGACCAAATTGCTAATGAAGTGAACAGTAAGAGAAGGTCTGGGCATTTTGCCCCTATTTTAAACATGAAAAACACTAATGTAGTACAAACATTAGAAAATGTCTGTTTAACTACAGGATTCAACACTATTAATAATAACCGCAAAACTACAATATGTGTATCAGCTACACAAAAGTCCTATGAAAATAGTTTAACAACATTTAATCGTGAAGCAAATTCCATAAAGAATATTTTGACTAAAAACTGGGAGTTTATTAGGAATTACAAAGTTATGAGGGACATTTTAGGAGAGGCTCCCATTTGTGTATACAAGAAAGGACATTGTTTAAAAAACATATTCGAGACACAGAAAGGTGAGTGGTATAAAGGGTTTATGCACAGATGTGGTAGGCGTAAATTTTGTAACAACATTATTAAAACAGACAAAGGTGTGGAGATTAACGGAACAAATATCTGGGTTAAAGGCAAATTTACATGTTCTACAGAGAGGGTTGTTTATTGTGCTATTTGTGTTTCCTGCCCATGTTTTTACATGGGCAAGACTGAAAGAAAATTTAAAACCAGAATTAGTGAACATCTTAGACGCATACAAGATGGCTGGGAAGTTAATGCCTTAGCGAGACATAATACAGGGTTTCCACAACATAAATTTAAGTTCATTATATTGGATTGTGTGGTACCTAGAATTCGTGGGGGGGTATGGCCCTACATATTAGAAAAATTGGAACTCGCATGGCAGTTGAGACTGAATTCCATGTACTGGCTCAGGACTGAATGACAACTTGTCTATTAGTAACCTTTTAAAATTAAAAGCCCTTATAAGACATTGAACTTGTAGTAATAGGGTATGCAAAGGTAATAGTGTAGTGGTCATTACACTTGCTTTATACGTAAAAGGTTCTGGGTTCAAGTCCTAGTGAAGCTGTTCATTTACCTTTCATTATTTTTACTGTTTTACAATTTTGTTTATCTTTTATTAGCACATTTACTGGGGTAATAGAATGCTATATTTAATTATATTATATTAAATGGATTGGTTTTATTATATTCTTTAAATTTTTTTAAATATCCATGATATATTATATATTTTTGAACTTGAATACTGCTGCTATCTGACTTTGTTTTAGGACATACTGTTGCTTTAAAGTTTTTAAGTCTGTTTCAGGATATGATGTCATCCTTACAAGGTTTAAAACAAACTGGGCTGTTTTAAAATCTGTATCTGATGAAGTCTCTGTAATTTTGAAATATTGACACGAAAGCGCTTATATATTTTATCGTTTATTAAATAAAAAACGTGCTTGGTGGTTTTAAGAAGTGGTCTGCCTCCTCTACACTCATTTTTGTGGATTTATTTATAAAATAATATCTGCAAACACAGCCAGCTTTTTTTGACTACCATACCGATTATATCCTTGAATTTCTGAGTCCCTTATTTTCTTTGCCAATGGTTCTAAATATAATGCAAAATAACAAAGGAGAAAGAGGTCACCCCAGTCTGGCTTATCTGCTCAAGCAGAAGTCATCAGAGAGAATCCCATCCACTTTAATTTTTGCTTCATAGCCCTCATATATCGTCAGTGTTCTGTTAATGTTGTCATATGTTTGCCTCACGTCCACAAAACAACATTGATCCATTGTCTATCAATTTTGGCATTACTAGCCATTATAGACATGAACATTTAATAATTATGGTTTTGTATTGAAATGGGCCTGTATGAAGCTGGTTCTGATGGATCTTACCCTCTTTAGGTATTAGTTGCCACTGCTTTCTTCCAGGATGTTCGTACTTCTCCTCCTGTTCAGCAAACAACCAAAGACTGTAACAAACTAGTAAAAAACAAAAAACGAAACCACTGTAGATATTCCCAAGACTTTAATGTTAGTGCTTTTGTCTAAAATAATGCTTATACTTAATTATTTTAGACGAAAGCGCTAACATTAAAGTCTTTGGAATATCTACAGCTGTTTCATTTTTTGTTTTTTACTTCTCCTCCTCTTAAAATACTGTTAATTCATAAAAATCTGGGAGGTTTTTCTTTTTTTCCCCTCCTAGCTTCCAAACTTCCTACAAGAATACCATCTGTTTCTGGGGACTTTCCTGTAGATTGGTCATACGTCAAAGTTTTTATCTCCTCTCCTCCTGTCCTTTTAGTAATTGTGCCTTATTTACCTCTAACCTTGGCATATTTAGTTCTTCCATAAACATTTCCAGTTGCATCTTTTCTTGATATTTATATTTCTCTGCTTTATACAGTCTTTCATAGAATTTCTGAAATATTTCTAATATCTGTACAGGATCTCTTGTTACCTTCCTTGTTTAAAGGCTCCCAAAGCTTGTCGACAGCCCTTTCTAATTTCTCTTGCCTGAGTTGTGTTAAAATTTTTGTGCTCTAGTGTCATCAAAAAACAGTTGCTTAACAGAAATCTTTCTAATCTGTGTATATTAATGAGGTAATCTATTATTTTCTGCTTAGCATTCTGCAGTTGATTCTCCCTGTTCTGCAATGCTATTTGTCAGGCCCTCTAAATAATTTTTGTTACTTCTTAACCATAGCTCCCTTGCTTTTATTTCCACTATATTTTTAAACTCCACCTTAATTGTATCCCACTCCTTAGCTATATTTTCAGAAGTAATTTCTATCTTCTTGAGTAGCTCCTGAATAATATCCACTACCCATTCCTTAAATTACTCTCTCTTCAACAGAGAGGTGGGAAAGCACCAGTGCCTCATTTTTATTTCATTACCCTGTGTTTTTCTTTTAGTTATTGGCGCATGATCTGAAATTTATCTGAAATAGTTATGGGGGGGATCAAGATCTTCAATTAAATGCACGTGTTCCTGTGAAATGCAAATTCTGTCTAGCCTAGCCCAGTTTTTATATCTTGGGGAATAATGTGTAAATTCACTCAGAACTCCTGTTACTGAATTCACATCTTCCATGCCAAATATTTTCATAAATTTCTTCAAAAATCTACCCACCTTTGTTATACTTTACCTACTGAGCCCCCCCCCATTCACGTCTTCACTGCTGCAAATCCAAGTCCAGTCCCCACCGTATTTCTCCCAATATTTTCTTAAGCTCCATATAGCAGTTTTAGGTGTAATATAAATATGGTGGTGTAATACTCCTCCCTTGCCAGTAGCCCCTTAACACTACAAATTTGCCATTATCTTTTTTTATCATTTTCTATCAGTATTGGAGTTCCTCTTGCAATTAATATAAGTACTCCTCTTTTCATTTGTCCCAGATATTCCACTGAATAACCATCCTGAAAACCTTTCTTTGTCAAATTCATATGTTCAGTTCTTTCAAAGTGCGTCTCCTGTAACATAGCTATTTGCACTCTGCATTTTTAATATACTTCACTATTCTTTCTTTTTTGTATTTGTCTAAGACCATTGACATTAAAGACATTGCAGAAAGTATCATTGTATTAAAATTATTATCCCCATATTTGATATAGAACACATTTTTTGTTAAATGTGTAGTTACAGCTTTAGTGTTGTGTGCTTACACTGTACTGCAGATTGAACTTTTATATAGTTGTTTCTTGTACTATCCATTTGAGCATATGTCGCACCTTGCAAAACTTTTTTTTATTGAAAGCCCTCAAATGAAAAAAAAACCCAATACCCCTAAAACCTATTAATTTAATACTACCACTCAAAACCATGTACATCTTCAAATATTGAAATTTTACCCTCCTAATAGGAACAGATGTCCCACACTCATTCTTGAGTTAACCTAAAAAAAAGGTTATCCTTGCTAAGATGCATGGTGCAGCCTGTGCTTCTGCTTAGTGCTAACTGGTGTTGTCTTATCTTTATAGCTTTTGGAGCTGGGAGAACACCTGAATGCTTTCAGAGAAAATGGTCTCCTAGCCAGTTTCTCTTTTCTGTTTTTCCCAGCCACTCACTCTCCTCCAGACTGTAACCAGTTTCACTTTATCAGATTGTCTTCATGTTAGACATGAGAACCAGATGGCCAATTTCTCTTTATCAAATTGTTTCCATGGAGATATGAGGGCCAGGTACAGAATTGCTACTAAGCATACATACATTTGCTAGAAAAAGCCTCATAATATTCAATAGTTTTTTAATTTAATTTCTCTTAAAATTTGTTACTAAATCAGTCTAAGGTCCTTATTCCAGTCACCCTCCATACAAGAATGAGAAAAAGCACATTAATGTTTCTTTGTCATGCTCTTTTAACCAGGCCTTTTTTTACATTGCAGTGCCTACATTTCTTAAAACTGAACAAGAAGAGAGAGAGAAGTGAGAGAGAAAAAAACAGGACCTATTTACAAGCCCCCATTACACTTAAAAATAACTGAAAACTTTACTTTATAGCATACAAAGAAAACCATGCACCACAAAAATAGTGCTATTAAGACAAAAATGTTTTCTTTACTTAGTTAACTTTCTCCCCTCTTTTTCCTTCCCCAAAGCATTTTTCCGAACATTAATGACATAGTTAGGCATATACTTGAGTAGCCCAGAAGTCCAACAGATTCTGAAAAAGTCCAATATTTTCAGGTTTTCTTGTTCTGTCCTATTTTACAAATATAATTATTGCATTGTAATCCCACATTGTTACTGGTTTTATTACTGTTGCTCTCCATCTCCAAAATCCTGTATTTGCTTCATTACCAACGTACTCTAGATTTTTCTAGTCAACTGTCATGCTCCCCTCCTTCTCTCCAATATTTCCATTGAAACAGTGGAAAAGGTTTCACAGGTACAGTCTCTGAGTTTTTTTTTATTACCAGAAGAACAAGAAGCAGAATTTCCTGTTTCACAGCTCACTTTTTGTTGGATAAACTTTTGTATTTCCTCCTTAGTATGTACTTCATCAAAACCTGATTTTGTCCCTCCAGGGGTTGAATACTCTGAAGACATCTGGGTACAGCAGTTTAAATCTCGCACCTGCTTTTCGTCATTCCCTGAATAGTCAAATTAATTTACTCCTCTTCTGCCTGGTGTACAATGAGCAATCATTTCCACAAATATTGTGATGTCTCCTACTTTTAGTATTTTGTTCTTCTGCCATGGTTTTGTCAGAATTAACTCCTCCTGCTGGTATTATTCGATCTTTACTATTGAAGGTCTAGGTTGTTTTCTCATAGCCAGGTTTGGCACATACACACAATGTGCCCTTTCAAATAATTCCTGCTGTGGAATACCAGTCCAGTTTATTTGTACTTTCATAAAATTAATGTAGTCTATTCCTTCCAGTTTCTCTGGTACAGCAGAAAATCTCAGGTTTTCCGTATGTGCTCTGTCCTCTATTAAGTTATTTTTTTAAGCCTCTCTTCCTGAGCAGTCTCATATTCAGCCAGCCTTTTTTTCATTTCAACCTCTGATTTTTGCAGTTTTGTCACCTCATCTGAGTATCTGTTTAAAGCTTCTTCCATTTTTCCAGCCTCTTGTTTGTGTTGATGTATCAGTGTTTGATTTATTTTAACCAGGTCTTTGTGCAGTTCTTTTTATATCTTCCTGTAAGCAATTGGAAGTCACGTCTGGAGGCTGCATTGCTTTTTGCTGAACAGCTGCAGTACTTTCCCTAGTCAGTGTTTCTTCCTCAGTTTTTGTAGCTGATTTTTTCCAGCTGCTCTGTATTTCTTATTTTCCTGGCATCCAAGCAGTGCACTTAACTAGCCAGTTATTGAAATTTACCCAAAAATACAAAAGTCTACTGGCCTTCTTTCTTGAGTTTTTATTTTCACACTGGTAGTGCTAGAGTTAAGCTGTTACTCAATGTACAGCCATCTTGAAAGTTAGAACTTTATTAATATTTCATAAAGTGTAAAGGGCACATTTTGTCTGTCCACTTAATATTGGTATGTTTTCTCTGTAGAGATAATGCAAGTTCAGTTAGTGTGTTTTTAAAATGTATCTATAATAGTTTGTTAATTAAGAATATCAGCTTTTCTGATGGTGATTCCCTAGATCATTAAAGATAGTGCTTTAGAAATTGTTGAGGTATTTCTTGTAATCTGTCATCATAGGCACCGGAAGCTGTTGAAGACTGGGGAGGGGGGGGCAGAGGATGACAGGGGCACTTAGTAAACTAAAAAGGGTAATTTTTTTATAACTATTTGCTACCACAACATAGGTTCACTTGGAGGACATTTTAAGCTTAGCCAATTCCCTTTTGGTGCTTGAACTAACATTTTCTGATTGGTTTTAGCTATCACCATGGCTGATAATTGTATATTATCCCTAGTGAGAACAACTCTGATCATACCATAGATAATTTGAGGGGGCCATGTAACGGATGTAGCATTTAGGAGCTGCCTCTATCCATTAGTGGCCTGAGGGGAAATCCTGGAGTACATTTTCTGTTAACCATCTTTAGATCCAAGTTGCATTTGAATATGGATGGGTGAGCTTTGCTTTATTTTTATGGATAGTCTGTTCCAGAAAAGTGGTAGCCTCTGTGATATATATCCTTCTCTCCACAACATTCAGTTTAGATACCTGGACTGAGTATTTCTGATGCCATTTGACTTGCTGATGTTCAGTAAGTCCATCTGTATTATGTCGGAGGATGCTTTGTATGCCAGACATGTCACCTCTAAGCACTCTGTAGGATACTGAGTATATTGATAAATCTTTGAGGTGGTCCATACAAGACCTATTGTTTAGGACTTGTATCCTTTTAGTAAGGTATCTCTGAAGGGTATTCCAATTGTTGCATGAGGCTGGACAGATACATGCCAAAGTGGGCATTATACAAAATGATTGACATAATGAGAGCTTTGTAAAGGGGGATAACATCATCTCTAGATCTAGTTGCAATCAATTTGTTTATAAGCTGTGCAATATAGAAAGGCTTTATGACTCTGGGCACATGTTGGTCAAACTTTAGGTCACTGTACACACAGTTCCCATATGCCAAACAATTGGATCAGTTCTCAGAGGGCGTTGTCATGATTTTGACACCAGTTATTATTTGGGACAAACCTTCCTGCATGATGGTTAAGTCATTTGGGGATGCAATAACTTCTCCTAGCTTGCAGTCATCTCAAACTTAGCTGGCCAAAGCTCTTTGGTATTTCCTTTTACTTTTGAGATGTATATGCCAAACATAAAAAGTCTCAGCACCGAACCCGGGGGGACTCCATTGGTGACTGGTCTCTTCTCCTGTTTTGATCTCCTGCATCCTGTGAGCCAAGCTGGCGATGTAAATGTTTGCTCCTACATTATTCATCTTTTGTACTACACCTGAGTAGGGGATTGTGTCAAAAGGCTTGTCCCAGGTCAAGGTAATGTGGTGTGACCTGTTTTACCTTCATCCATTGCTTTGGTAACAAGAGTAAAGCTTAAAATTTGCCCATGATTTTGAGCTTTTCATACTTTCCTCTGGTCTGTTTTCAAACACATTTTTAGGGCCATGCATACTTTTATGCATTCTTTGATTCACCTTCCTGATTGTATTAAATTATATTCCTTGTATAATACAGCACACTTGTTAAGACTCAGGTTGGAGCACATTTTAAATTTATTGTTTAAACATTTTTTCAGTAGGCAATGAAACAAAAATGCATTAACCAATAATGACAAAACTGCCCTATTCAGAACATTTCCATGACAACAGTCTACTTCCACACACACAATTGCATTTTAAATTTATTGTTTGAACATTTTTCCAGTAGGCAATGAAGCAAAATGTATGCACCAATGACAAAACTGCCCTATTCAGAACATTTCCATGATAACAGTCTACTTCGACACAAAATATATAAATACAGAATCACAGTAAGACTGTAAGCCATAGGCATGTTGCACAGCTTCTTGAACTTATTTTCAATTGGGGGGGGGGAGCAAAAGGCCAAAACCAGGACCAGGGACATATTAAACATTGCATGTATAATTTTGGAAAGTTGCTTGCATAAAACAGTTACCACCATGCATTTCTCTGCCAAGTCTTGAACCCAGAACACTGTGCACTACAGTCAGAGCAACATACTACTAAACTAAACCAGCAGTTTCTTGAAAGACAAGAAGACAAACTTAAATGGCAATCATATAATTTATTGAATTCTGTTCCCACTTCTCACCATAGCTCTCAACCTCTTAGCACAAAAATATAGAACAAAGCCAATAATGGGGGAGTACAGCCCCAAAATAGGGACACATTTCAAATACTGATTTTATAACCGTAGAAAATTGCTAGAATAAAAGGTTTTGTTTTACTACTCCTGCAAACCAATAAGAACAGAACAAAAATGTGAGGCATAAATTCACACGTGATGGTGGCTAGGGACTTTAGGCTCTTTACCTGTACCCAAGGTACAGGGTTTGAGCCTGAGTACCTCTAGCCACCAGATGTACTCTGCTGGGGGCATTTATACACACACACGCACCTGCTCTGCAATTAGTGTACTCACTCTGATAGACTCTCCCTTCCCCCGCTCTGCAATTAACTCCTGTCCTGTAGTCCATACGCAGCAAACAAACTCCATTGTGCAGCAGCTTCTGAATATCCTGCTCGCAAAAGCCGGAAATGCACTGATGTCATCGCTCACAAATAACAGCCGGAAATGCGCAGAAGTCATTGTGGCAAACAAAACCACTCACAAAAAAAAAACAGCCGGGAGGTGTGGAAAGGGACAGCGGTGATCTGCAAAAGTGGGGGGGAGGTCCCCACCCCCCGCACTCTATGGTTCTGACGCCCTTGTCTGTCATGGCCTCAAATTTGTTTTGTAGGTGCACATAGAGATGTGCTGAGTTATTAGGAAGCACAAAAGCAGAAATGTAATCTGCTGACAGTTGAAACAGAAAAGTACAGTTGTGTAAAATCTTACCATAATGGTAGATGTCCTTGCCTTCAGTGCTGCAGTATGGGTTTTCCCTGCCACAGAAGCTAGACGTATGGCCAGTTTTCCAAGGACTCCTGAATTTAAAAGGTATGCCAAATGTCACCATATTCTTCTTGTGTAATGTAGAGCATAAAAGTGACTTTCAGACCTACCAAAATCAGAACTGATTGCCCCAGGAGGAAAACCAGCCAAGGAACCCAAGAGGTAATGTGTACATCCAAGAAGGTAAAGACCTTAGAGGGATGTAGGGAGGGAGCAAATAATGCAGCAGTGAAGGCAAGGACATCCACCATTATGGTAAGACTTTATACAACTGTACTATGTCCTTGCCTTCACTGCTGCAGTATTCTTAAACATGTGGGAGAGTGCCAAAGGTCAAGAGGAAACTTGGGAGGAGGGAGGCGCAGAAGAGTCACTAAAAAAAACATGAACTGACCTAGCAAAACCAGCCCTAGCTCTAGAGATACCATCCAACTTGTAGTGCTTGGTAAGTGTATGCACAGAAGTCCAGGTAGCTGCTTCGAGAATACAATTAATATCTAAGCATTTGAAAAAAATCAGGAGAAGAAGCCACAGCTCTGGTAGAATGAGCCTTAATTGAAAAAGGAAGGCTCTTGCCATGAAATGAGTAACAAAAGGAAATAGCCTTAGAAATCTAAGAAGAAATAGTTTGCTGGATACAGCAAGTCCCAAAGATCTAGGATGAAAAGAAACAACTAACTAATCAGTTCTAATAAGCCTTGGTCATATCCAAATAAAACCCTAAGTTGCCTCTGCATGTCCAAAGTATGCAGCACCCTCTCACTGTCAGTTTGTGGAGAGGAGAAAAAGGCAGATTAATAGACTGATTAAGTGATGGCTCTTTAACCACCTTCGGCAAAAAAGAAGGGTTAGTGTGCAAGGACACTGTCCTCATGAGAAATCAAAAAAGAATAAGAAGGCATAAGGGACTACAACTTAGACATCCATCTGGCAGAAGTAAGAGCTAACAAAAGAGCTATCTTTCAGGAACAATGTTGCAAGGAAGCTGAAGCAGAAGGCTCAAAAGGAGCCTGAGTCAACTTCTTCAAAACAAATTTAAGGTTCCAGGGAGGAGGAAAAGGCTTCCTGAGAGGTCTAACATTAAGGACACCTTTAAAAAATTGTTTCACCTCAAATCTATCAGCTGAAGGAGGAAAAAAAGGCAGACAAGCAGAGATGGGTAGACCTTAATAGAAGACTAGGCCAAACCAGTATTGAGCAACTTACACAAATGAGAGAACCAAAGGGGCATCCACAGTGAGTGGGTCCAGGTTACGAGAGAGACACCAAAAAGAAAGCCTCTTACAATTGGGTAAGTAGGATTTCCTGGCCTCCTGCATGGCTTGCAGCACCTCCTCAATAAAAGGTGTCAATGAGGAATCAAAATCTTATCACCCACAGTGTCAGTTAAAGCGTGAATAGGTGGAGATGTGTAAGAGATCCCTTGTCTTGTATGATTTGATCCATCCTGTGAGGTAACTTGTGATGACTGCCCCTGTATAGATGCAGTAGAGGGAACCAGTGTTGTTGTGGCCAAAAGTCACCAACAAGGTTTTGGGAGCATCCTGTTGAATTTTGAAAAAGCTTTTGGAATGAGAGGAAGGGGAGGGATTGCATAAAGAAACATCCCCTATGAAAGATGAGGTGAGTCCACCTTCCATACCAGAGGACCTGGGACTATGGCACAAAACAGATGAAGTTGTCTGTTCAGTGAGGAGGTAAAAAGATCCACTTGAGGAGTACTCCACTGGTGGATTATGTCCAAAATGTCCCTGTGAAGCATCCATTTATGGGACTGAGTTAAGGACCTGCTCAGGGTGTCTGCTACAATGTTCTGATGGGAAGGGATATAAACTGCCTGAAGAGTTGCTTGACAGCAAGATCCCATAGCAGAAGTGCCAACCAGCAAAGGTAAGATCTCATTCCTCCCTGCTTGTTGTACTACGTCACTTTGGTATTGTGAACACCTTGAGAAGCCCTGGAAAAAAAAGACTGAAAGATCTGAAGAGCCAGCAGAAGAGCTCTCATCTCTCTGACATTACTGTGCTCCTTTTGTTGATGAGGCAACCACACCTCCTGTAGCTTTTAGGGAGCCAAAAGTTGCCCCCATCCCATGTCTGAGGCATCTGTGAACAATTCCTGAGAGGGAAGAGGGGAATGAAAAGGGATTCTTAGATTCAGAGAACTGCTGAATCTGCCAGAGGAGTTCCTGCCTGAGACAAGGAAGAAGAGGAACTACAAATTCTAGAGGAAGAGCATGTTGAAGCCACAATGACTTACCACTGAAACTTTCTCATATGAAGTTTGGCCAGATGGACATTGGAATGGTGGATGTCATGAAACTCAGAGCTCTCAGAAACCCCCTGGTGGTAATGGAAGTCAGAGGAAGAAGAGTGTGAAAGAAAGAAATGAGAGTTAAGGCCTTTGGAGGGGGTGGGTGGGGGATACAAGCATTGACACCGTCTGATCCCTGCAACCTAGAAAAACATGATCCTAAAAAGGAGTCAGAGAAGACTTTGAAATTCATAGTGAACCCCAGGCTCTGAAGAAGGGATACGGCAAAATGGTCTCTGGAAAGGATGCCTGAATCAACAGGTCTTCCAAGTAAGGAAATATTTGGATCCCTTGAAGTCTCTAAAAGGCATTCACAGGAGCAAGGCATTTGGTGAACACCACTGGGCCATTAGAAAGGCCAAAGGGCAAAGCAGAGAACTGAAAATGCCAGGAAGCAACCAAAAAACACAAGAACTTCCCGAAGAGAGGATGGATCAGAATATGGAGATAAGCATCCTTGAGTTCCAGGGACACCATATAGGCCTGAGGGAGCAAGAGAGAAAACAGAATTGGAAGGGGCAGTATCCGAAAGGAAGGTACCTTTAGAAAAGTGTTTAGAGGAGAGAGGTGTAGAATAGGCCTCCAAGTGGCCTATTTTCTGGGCACTAGAAACATTCTGGAGTAGAACCCTTACCCCGTTTGGGAGACTGGCACTAATTGAAAATTACTCTGAGATGAGATCTTGAAGATCCTCTGGTAAAAAGGTTCCTTTGACAAGTGATCAACCGAACTCAAGAATCCTGTGTGATCTGAAGCCAAACCGAAAGAGAAAGGCGAAGAGAAAGAGGAATGTGGCTGGGATGAGACTGATAGGCGCACAGCGCCTGGTTTGTCCAGAAAGGAAGACTTTGGAGTCCTTGAAAATTAAGTAGCTTTAGCAGGAGGAGCCCGTTCCCACTCTTCTTACCTTTTGTAGAAGGATGGGATTGCCTATGAACAAAGGCAAGCTTAGCGGGATAGTTTCTCTGAAATTTAGGTACAAGAGAAACAAAAACGTGTAAGCTTCCATAAGGCCTTACCCTTATCCTGAAGGGACTTAAACCAGCAGCAACTTCCCCCAAACAAAAGTTTAGAATGCAGAGGAGCGTCCATCAACTTAGGTTTAATATCATCAGGTAGAGGTTGAAGCCTAACCCAAGAATACCTCCTCATAACTGAACCAAAAACAGCAGCCCTAGAAGAGGCATCCGCCGCATCATAACTACATTTAATAGAATGGCAAATGACTTGAGAAGAAGTCCCTAGCAAGGAAAGAACAGCAGTTTTACCCTCAGAGTCTGGAAAATCAGAAATAAGTTGACAGGCCTGAGAAAGAAGAGCCAACACATACCTGGACATATGGGTCTGATTAATAATAGCCCTAAAAGTTAGGGTAGCAGAAGTGTAAACCTTTTTGCTCAGCTTGTCCATAGTTCTGCTGTCCTTGTTAGAAGGCAATGACTTGGGTGAAGGAAGCAGTTGAGATGGCTTATCAGAGTCTTCAGACACCTCTGAGGGGTCAACAGCGGGACATTTATATAAAAAACAGTCCTCAGGAACCCTGTAAAACTTATCAGGCTTCTTGGGACCAGGAGGGAGAGAATCAGGCGCATGAAAAGGCATTGAGAAAGCATCCAGTAAAGCAGCCAAGACAGAAGTAATAACTGAGGTTTAGGAAAGTCCAACTGCAGCAACTCATAGTATCTCTTGTGGATATCACAGATCTGAGTACAATCCCACTTAAATCATCCTAGAGTGTGTGTCCCAAGTCCCCAAAGGAAATTTCTTCCAAAGGAATATCAGGACTAATAGATTTTGCCTCCTCTGACCCAAAGTCCAAAGAATAAGGGATTTGTCTGGAGAATCTGACTCATCCTCCGAAAAAAACTGGCTTCTAGGCCTTTTAAGTGGAGTAGAGGACTAAGCAGGAACTGAAACCCCATGAGAAAGCTTTAAGGACATAAAGGCAGAAAGTAACCCCTCAGTAAAAGCTTGACACTCACTTTGTGGATCCCTAGAAGCAGAAGAAACATTTAATTTTTTTGTTCGTTTTTTAAGGGAACGTCCTGAGAGGGCCCAGTTCCAGGACAACGGTAGAGAACCGTAGCTGGAACTTCCTCCCAACTGAAACTGAGGAACTCCCCTAGGCCCCTTAGAAAAAAAAAAGTCAACCTTGGTTCCCTCTGAAAGTCTGAGGTGGACACGCAAAGCCTGTTTGGATGTGCTACCAGCCGGATCCTCATTGGCCTTCAGCATGGTCACTGCAGAGAAATCTGACAGCACAGCCAGGTGAGCCTCCGGGTTCATAACGACCTCTGGAGAAGCACCTGACAGAGGCTGGACAGCTGAAGATTCTGGTTATACCTTTTTCACCTTCTTTCCTAATTGCTGACCCTCTGGGCGGGAGAGTCCTTCCATAGTATCTTTAGCGAGTAGCTTAAGATGCTGGTTCTTAAAATACAAGGAACGGGAAGAAAGTCTACTGCAAGGGGTTTTTGGAACAGATGCCTGGCAAATAGAACAAGATGTATGGTTGTGAGAAGCACCTAGGCAAGGTGGCAGTCTCTATTGGGAATCTGTCTCACACACTGGCATTTACCCTTTCTGGATGACATTAACCCCAAGCAACACAAAAAACATGGAAAAACAAAATCCCCAATAGGGCACTTGTCTTGCAAAAACAGCAAACTGGTACAGAAAGTCCTTGAAGAACGAAAATGCATTCAACTGGTAGAAAACTAATGCAGGTAAACAGACTGGTGCAAAAGATGCTTTCAGACTGCTGACAAAGAAGTTCTGATTTTGGTAGGCCTGAATGTCCCCTTTATGCTCCATGCTGTGCAAGGAGCATATGGTGACATTCGGTCTATGTTTTAAATTCAGGAGTCTTTGTTACTGTTCAGATGCCAGGCTTCCACAGCAGGGAACCCCCATATATTTAAGAATACTGCAGCACTGAATGTAAAGACATTTAACTATTATACTACACTTCTTAAGCTAGAGTTTTGTAAATGCACCAAAGGAGATCAGGATATGAGAATACTAATAGAGGTGTCTGAAGGTTTGACCAGAATCAAAAGTAGAGTTTACTGAAGAAAGTTGGCCCTTTTCATTTAAAGAGGACTTAATCATATAAACTGATAATGCCACATCTGCTAGAAAAAAGAATGCTTGGAAATTTGTTTTGCTCAGACAGGTATGTATTGTTTGGCTGAAAAACTCACTTCATGGGAAAAAATTTGATTTTGTAGAGGTGTATGCAACTCTCTATTTGGGATCTTAGCTCCCCTGTGCTGTCTTTTTTAACACAGCCAACTTCAGAGTTATACCAGTATGGGAAATGAGAGAGAACCCTAGTAATTGAAAATCCAGTGAAATGATCCTGCATCCAAATGAATTGGTTGCAGCAAGGCATATGGTTGCAGGTAGTAGTAGAAGGCTGTTGAGTGTGAGACTCCTTTATGACTTCTCACTGATATATCTAGTTGTCTTAAGTGTTGGAGCATCAAGACTTATACCTGTGGCCAAGGCAGTCATAGTTTTCCCTGTCCAGGTGAGCAGTGGACTGCACACTAATCTGTACACTGCTGATGTAAGAAGAGTTGCTGATGCATCCTAGTAAATGTAGCAACTTGGATGGTTTCTGCCTAATTCCCTTGAAGAATGGTTTCTTGAAAGAGGTGCAAGCCATCATGCAGAATGCAAGGAGACCTACCACTAGATAATCACAGCTAGCTAACAGAGCAGTTATTCCTGTGATGTAGCCAAAGGAGACATCCATCCTACCTGAACTTCACAGCCAGTAGTTCTGAAGAGCCTGGCAAAGATATTTGAAAAGGGCTTTTTTGTTTACGTCCATCAAAATGTATTATACCATTGCAGCTTGCCTTCCCAGTATCCCCACCCGTTTTTGGACTTTCTGGTAGAGTTTTTCTTGTGGAGAAAAGGGGTCTTTTCTTAAATCCACCAAGAAAAGATGTACCTCTCCTTTGAGACCTTCATTTTGTATTTGGAAAACCTTTAACTTTTCTACCCTTTTGAGACCAGCTGTTATAACTGAAGTGTTTTCATTACCAAGGTGTCTCTTGAGCTGGAAACTCTGGTGAGTAAAGACCCATACAGTCTTACAGACGTAGTGATCCTTAGGAATAGCCCTTCTTGCCCAAAGTAGTACTCCACTTGGCATCTATTCATTCTTGCCAGCTTTCAATATTCTGTCCTAGCCCAAAGAACAATGAGGAAAGATTTAACACTTTGCATATATTCACTGCAGCTCAGAGTTAATCTAGGAAGCACAGAAGCATTCAGTGAATGGAGCAGCCATTTCCTTTGTGCCAGGAAAGCAGAAGAAGCCAGTCAAAGCAAAAAATGGAGTGGCTAGCAAGCTGCATCATGTTCTGTTATGACACCAGTAGGAAGAAACACATTGGAGGTCAAGTTGGAGCAAATTATTTTGTGGCAGTCACGACCGTAACAGCCCTTTTTAAAAATGTCATCCCAGGGCATCTTTGGGGCAGCCATGTGAACCACAATGCACACCATTTCCTGACATTGCAAGCTAGATCTTCAGTCGAGGGGCCGGAAGTGCACTTTCATAGATCTCCTGTAAGGAAAGATTATGGCATTGTACAACAGCAATGACTTCTCCGAGGAACATAGTGCATCTGTGTGAATATACTGACCAAATCCATAGAAGCAGCAATGACTTCTCTGTATAGGCTGCATTTGTGTGCTACAACTAAGGACCAACTTGGTGTGTCTTCAAATCTCAGTTCCACCTGCCTACAGTATGTGACAGGTTATTCCAAAGAGGCTTGAATAGAGCTTTGGGTTTAGTCCAATACATCTGGAGAGTATGCATAGTTACTAAAACATTCTAGAAGCACCCAGCACCCTAAATTTGCCTCTTCAGCTTTCAGGAAGAACAGTGCCGTTTTCAAGTCCACCTGAAGTGAGTTAAACACCTGCTCAAAGACGATGCGTATAAATGCTGAATAGAGACTGTGGTTAAAAGAAATCTTTGGTGTATATGATGGCCTATTAGTATGACATTACCTTTGAAAGCTGTACTAGGAGGAAAAAAGCTGATGAGCAAAAACTGAAATGTAAAATATATTTCAAAAACCTTATAAATATTCAATTCCAAATAATTGTTTGTTATGAAGGTGTTGTGGGATTGTGCTTGGTTTTCTCATTCCTGTCATTGTTATATGAACTTCAGCCTTACTGTATGAGTACACTTACTTTTGTATCTATACACTTTGCTGTTTTCCCAGTAAATTATGCCCCTGTCTGATCCTGAATCATGGCTGAAAAGGGTAGGTTGACCATACTGTCTACTTGGTAAACAACTAAATAAAATAAAAAAAAAAATCTAGAGCTGACTGAACTTTGATCCAGTATAACTTTCTCATGCCACATCATTTTGCTAGCTTTTTATTGATAAAGCATTTTGTGCTATGGGCAGAGGTAAAAAAATGACGTTTTATGTCATTTTGTGGCTTAAGGCAGTCAGCTATTCTCTGTTGCCAAATTTGTTGTTCCACTTCATTAAGTGTGTCTTTGGGTACAGTAAAGGACATTCTCAATTCTCTTGTCTGTAAGATCTACATTGTTATATTTCCTGCTGTAATTTTAGAGTATTTAATGCAGTCTAGGGATTCACACATGCTTGTGTGTGCCCAAGATTGTCCATCTATAAGGAGCTGAAGAACAAAATCATGGTGTCCTTTTTGTTGTGGAGGCAGCCTTCAACCCATTCATGACCTGGTTAACCATTTCCTTTATAGATGGTCTTTGTGCCCCCCCCCCCCCATCTCTGTGTCTTCTTTTAAGGCAGACCAGCCTCAAAAGAGGAAAACACCTCCTTGTAGTCTAAGGAACATCTTAAAAACTTAGTCTTGTCTCCTCCAGTGCCAGCTCAAGTCACCTGAGGAGATGACCTCAGCAGATGCCCTGCTACAGTCCTAGCTGCAGCGTGGCAGTGCAGTTCAGAGTTTCTTCCATCCAGAAGTTTTACTTAGGATCAGTGAGTTCTACTTTGGACCTCACTAGTCTTTTCCCAGCAAAAGCTACCCTGGCACATCATTCCATCTCAGCACAAGCCTTGGGGCAGGCCCGCTGGAAGTAGCTTTGCAGGCAGTCTCATTCTTGAAGATCGTTTGGGGGTTTTACTCTTACCTCTCCCTGGTCCTAAAAGATACAAAACACTTTTCTGTCCCACTTGAGATCTCCTTAACTGCAGCATACACATCTCTTACATCCAGTTCAAGATGGTCGCACTCAAGTGGCTTGTGCATTTGATCCTGTAGGTAGTTTGTATGGTGTTTGTTGGCAGTGATGTCTTTTGGTGCATCATTTTTTGTGATATCTACACATGGGAATGTTTTGGCTCTTTTTAGATGGGCATCAGTTTCAATATAGTGTCTTAATATTTGTGTTTTCCTTTATGACCCCAACCTTTATGAAGATGTGGACCATAGGAGCCAAAGTATTGCAGGAGAAGGTTCTTTGCATGCGTGTTCTGTTACCTGAGCAATTGGCTGCTAGTAGCAGTACACCTGGAATCCCTAGAAGAGTCCCTTCTTTGGACATTGCCACTGTTGCAGTCTGTAGGGCTGACCTTAAATCGATGTACTTTCTGACTCTTGCTCAGAGACTAGTCTTTATCAACATGGGGCTGAAAACTTTCCACTACTGGTCTTCTCCTACGTGTGAAAAGGGCCAGGGAAGACATGGCATTGGCTGCATGTGAGAGGAGATGGTACAGGCCCTGTGCTGAGACTCTGTTGTACCTTCTGAGCTTACTGGCTGTGACAGTCTTTGATGCAGTTTGCTTTCTGAGGATGTTAATGTTTGGGCTGTCAGATGTTTGTTGCTTCAGAGCCACTATGGGCTCAGAGACCTAATTTTAGTGTCATTTCTGCAGTAGTGGTGAATTCTTATCAGTTGTGTGTTAGATCATTTGTGTGGTAGATTGTCTTTCTGCAATTGAACCCCCTCACAAATTTTGAAAACTGATACTTCACTTGCAGTCAGGGGTTCTCACCTAGGATAATATTCATTTTAGCCATTGTGGGCTCGCGTAGGAAAGGGGATTTTCACATAAACCATATGTAGCTAAGAGGTAGCTAAGAGCAGATGTGCATTTTGTAGATGCACTTAACTTCCAAGAGAAGATTGAAAAAATGACCAATTTAGCGATGATATTTTTTTTATTAGAGATCAACCTGGTTTTGCCACTCAGGAAAATGATATCCTCTCCTGTTCAGCTTACTGCAGCAAGGGAGTAGTATTGGTGGATGTATCTGATCTTTTAGACTATGCAATATTACCTGTGTGCGTTTCCACCATTCCCACTGATTCCATGTGTTTAGGGGATAAAGGCCAAGTCATTCTTATCTCCCCATATTGGTTAACATTTTGTTTTCACATTCTTGGGTTCATGATGATAGTCGTTTCTCTATCTAAGCCAGTGTTCACCGTGCCCTGGTAGAAGTGACAACTTTGTTCACTTTAGGCCTGGCAGTGTGGTATAGGCTGAATGATCTTGTCATACATGCTGGCAGTGATCTTGGAGGTTATAAATTCTACTATGAAGCCTTTTGTTTGGCAGACCAATGCTTTCAAGCAGAAACGGTGTTCAGTTCTGGGGTGGAGCAGTGCTCTGTTTTACTCCATATAGTGTGTAGATGGTCTCAAATTGTTTGACACCTGGGGAAGTTGGCCTTCAGTTATTCCATTGTCATGGTATTTATATTCACTGCTAGTGTGCATAATAACCTTGTAGATAGGATTGTAGACAGTCCCCATCTGGTCAAGCAGCTGCTTAGTGGTGCTGAATCTCCATCCTACTTTGAAGACCTTCTCCTCTGATGTGATTGACTTTCATGTTTGACATGTTTATCTGTTTGCTATTTGAACTGGCTAAATTTGCAATATTGAAGTTTCATGTCTCGGAAAATGGTAGTAGTCATCACCTGTTTGCTTAGGTTGTTAAAGCTTCATTCCGTTTGATGTAGGGAAAACATTTCATTTCTTTCAGGTGGATGGTGTGTCCTTTAGGAGGAACTAACATTTCTTTCCAAATGTGGTTACAGAATTGTCCATAAACCTCTGACCATCTCCAGATTTACTTGGCAGAGGGGACAGCGGGCTTCTCACACCCTGGATATGCACTGGAAGCGCAGTTATGTGACATGAGACTATGGTTGCCATTGAAGTGATTTTTTTTTTTTTTTTTTTAAATTTTATTAGATAGCCAATTGGCTGTGGTCATGGCTGACAATAGCAGAAGAGTGGCTGCCTCGTCATACCTTTCAACCTACAGACATTATAAATAGGTACAAAAGACCCTTGACAAGTAGATACGTCAATCTAAAAATCTGAACATTGAGTAGGAATGTGAGTTAAAAACAGAGAGGCAAAAATGATGGAAAAGTACAAGTACATTATCAAATAGATGAGGAGTATTACAAAATTTTACCACACAGGATCATTTATTTTTCCTTCTCAAAAAGGGAGATGTTAACTCTGTGTCCTCTTTCTTTAAATTTATTGCCACTGGTATGTTGGTCATGTATGATTTTTTGTGTACTAGACTGCTTCAAAAAATCAAATGCATTGATGGAAATTCAAAAAATTGTGTGAAGGGGTAAATCAAGACTGAAAATATGGACATACTTCTAAAAACAGGAACCTTGTGTGACATGGGTAAATCTGACTTGAAAAATAGAAGCATTCCTCCAAAATAGGGACATTTGAGAGGTCTGCCTTCAGTGCTAACTTTGAGGAATATTTTTGTTGCAGATATGTGCTGTAGCTTCTTGGTTTTCATAGAACACTTTCACCAAGCATTATTGCATTTAGGAGTTTGGGCTACATTTGAGAAGTCAACATTTCAGAACTTGGCTGTTTTGAGTTCTGTGATTGCATGATGGATTGTTCTGTACTAAAATCTTTAACTTTCCTCTCAGGATTGTATCAGAATTCCTTGGAGTCTGTCTAGCTGCCAGTTTGTTCTAGTTGGCAATTGTACTGCAGACTTGGTTTTAATGTTCTTCAGTTGTACAAAACTTGCTGGATCAGTGACTTAAGAAAAAAAAAAGTTTCATATTTGTATGTACTGGAGAAAAGCAGCATGCCAGGTTTCAGAAAGCATTGGCTCTAATTTTTTATCAAACTGCACATATTCCGTTATGTAAAGTGTTGCAAGGACCTTCCTGTTTATGCACTGGGGATTTTTATGTATTTATTCACCTCACAAAGGCTTATTCCTTCTTAAGCTCCTGAAGTCACTGTATTTGTACTCCATAAAATTTTCTCTCAGGTATTTCTGGGTTTTTTTCATGGGTGAGGTGTTATCATTTTCTGTCCACTGTAATCTATTTTGATTCTTACTGGCTTCTCTTAGGGTAATTTTTATTTATTTTATGTTATTTATCCTTTTGTTGACTGGGTTTGTCACAATAGGTTTTAGTACCCTCTTTTAGGCGAAACCTGAGGTGGTGTTTATACTAGTAGGGGAAATTTGTCCGGGCAGTCAGGGAGCATCCCTACTGTCTTCAATAGGTGCCATGGGATCTTTTACATTCACCTGAGCTACCATCAACTCAAGCAGATGGGAGCTTGGTTTAATGTCTCATCCAAAGGATGACACACTTGTAAATGCAGCGCTCCCTTTATGCTGCAGTGCAGTGTCAGCAATCAATCAATCTACTCAGTGTAGGAATAGAACCCATAGCCTTCTGCACCAAAGGCGAGTGTGCTACATGTTGCAACACTGGCATTATTTCTGACACAAATATTTTTCACAGTATTTGCTTAGCGTGATCTCTTTAACCTGCTAACCAAATAGAGCAGTGCACGATGTTAAGACAACTTTGTGGAGCTGGAGATGTAAAAAGTGAATCCCAATTAATTCTTACTCAAATATGTTTCAGGACACGCTTATTAGTTTTGGCAGTCTTCTCCGTAGACAAATTTTGGTTGCCCAAGTTCAAACAGAAGTGTCCCACTTTATAGCATAGGTTCATAGGTAGGTACTAGGCTGTCGGCCCAAGGGCCTAAGTAAGCCTAGCCAACAAGGTTCCCTGGCTTATGCCATCCAATAAAGTTACTTTCCTGTGCCTCTGTCGAGCAGAGCCACAAAAGTGATCCCCGGAGTGTATTTCCCATTTCCCATCGACTCATCAAGATTTTTCTTGAAGAGTGTTAATGAGGAACTTTGCTTGACATAGATGGGTAGCTTGGTGCAGAGTATGGGAAGTCTCTGTGGCAGGAATCTATCCCTCCAGCATGTCCTGTTTATTGTGGTGACAAGATTTAGGTCCCTAGAGCATGTAGCTCGGAGGGATTGGGATTTCTTCAAGTATAGCATGTCCAACAGCTCTGGGTTTGACATAGCTTTATATGTTAGGCAGAGATCGCCTCGGAGTAAGCAATATGCTACGAAGTAAAGCTGGAGTGTTTTGAGACGGTCAGTGTAGGGCATCTGTTTGAGGCCAGTAATCCTCTTTGTGAGATACTTCTGTGGCCTTTCCAGCTGCTGCAGATGTCTTGAGGTACATTCCAAAAGGGGCGTTGTACTCTATAATGGGTCTAATGAGTGTCGAGTAGAGGGGAACAGTGATCTCTTTTTTTTTCCTGGATGAGAACCCTTTTGTGATATAAGGTGTGCCACATAGGATTTTCTGACTACTGTGGCAATGTGATCATGAAAGGAGAGACTACTTTCCACCCGAGTCCCAAGGTGTCTTATCACACATTCAGCATTAAGTAGACTGCCACCCATGTGGTAGTTCTTGGGTACAGAGTTTTTACCAAAGGGGATGACAATGCACATTTTGGCATGGAGTTTGAGGCCATGGCTCTGACACCAGGCATCTGTCTCAGTGAAGCCCTTCTGTAGGATGCCCACATCATTTGGAGACTCTACTATGGCTACTAGTTTGCAGTCATTTGCGAACTTCATTAGCTAAAGGCCTTCTGTGTTGGCTTGTACTTCAGAATAGTAGATAACAAACAAGAGAGGTCCAAGGACTGAACCCTGTGGTGCTCCTCTTGTCACTGGTTTGAAGTCAGATTTAGAGTCTGCAACTTTTACAGTGTGGGGTTCTGTCAGTGAGCCAGTTGGCAACCCATCTTGTGACGTAGGAATTTATACCTAGTTTAGTGAGTTTAGCTATAATTCCAGAATGGGAGAGGTCGAATGCTTTGGTGAGGTCAAGATAGGTTGTGTGAACCACCTTACCCTCGTCTATGGCTTTGGTGACTGCCTCAAAGAAGTCTGTCAGGTTCAGGAGTCATGATCTGCCTTTCACAAACCCCCAAACTGGGTGGAGTCCAGAGTATATGTCTTTAGTGTCTACTGATGTCTAGTGTATGGGGATGATTAATAAGTGGAGGTCAGAAAGTCAGATGCAGACTTCGTGGAACTGTTGGTCAGCTAGTGATCTTCAAAGCTGGTCAGATAATTACCCAGTTGATGAAAACCTTCTCTTATCCCTAAACACAGAATTAATTTTCTAAGGAAGACTTTTGATTTTTGTGTCAGTTTTGGCTGTCACTACTTGGCACTGCAAGATTGTATCGATGCTTATGTGAGCAAGCTATATAAAATATTTATATTTTATCCTACAAGTTATGTAGGTTTTGTTTTGTGTGTTATGGGTAGGATAATGTGCTTTTCGGGGACTTTAGTAGTTTTAAATTGTGGAGTGAGTTGGATGAAGTGGTGATGACTGTACCCAAGGGTGAGACTGGTGATTGGAGCAGATTTCATTGGCCATGTTGGTGAAGGGAACAGAAGGGATGAAGAAGTGATGGGTAGGTATGGTGTTAAGCAAAGGAATGCAGAAGGTCAGATGGTAGTGGAGTTTGCGAAAAGGATGGACAATGGCTGTGGTGAATACGTATTTTAACAAGAGGGAGGAGCACAGGGTGACATACAAGAGTGGAGGAAGATGCACACAGGTGGATTATATCTTATGTTGGAGGGCCAGTCTGAAGGAGATTGGATACTGTAAAGTGATGGCAGGGGAAAGTGTAGTTAGGCAGCATAGGATGGTGGTTTGTAGGATGAGTGTGAGTGCAGCACCAAGGATCAAATGGTGGAAACTGAAAAAGGGTAATTGTGAGGTGGAGTTCAAGGAAGAGTTAAGACGGGCACTGGGTGGCAGTGAAGAGTTACCGGATAGCTGGGTAACTACAGCAGAGCTAGTAAGAGAGATGGCTAGAAAGGTGCTTGGTGTGACATCTGGAAAGAGGAAGGAGGACAAGGAGACTTGG
Source organism: Protopterus annectens (assembly GCF_019279795.1). Taxonomy (NCBI): domain Eukaryota; kingdom Metazoa; phylum Chordata; order Ceratodontiformes; family Protopteridae; genus Protopterus; species Protopterus annectens. The sequence continues at coordinate 225,663,851 of NC_056749.1, forward strand.
TGGTGGAATGAAGTAGTACAGGAGAGTATACAGAGAAAGAGGTTGGCGAAGAAGTGGGATTATCAGAGACCTGAAGAAAGTAGACGAGTATAAGGAGATGAGGTGCATGGCAAAGAGAGAGGTGGCGAAGGCCAAGGATAAGGCTTATGAAGAGTTTTATAAAAGGTTGGACACTAAGGGAGAAAAGGACCTGTACAGATTGGCTAGACAGAGGGACCAAGCTAGTAAAGATGTACAGCAGGTAAGCGTGATAAAGGATAATGAGGGAAACATACTCACAAGTGAGGAGAGTGTGTTGAGCAGATGGAAAGAGTACTTTGAGGGGCTGATGAATGAAGAGAATGAGAGGGAGAGAAGGTTGGATGATGTGCGGATAGTGAATCATGAAATGCAGTGGATTAGCAAGGAGGAAGTAAGGATAGCTATGAAGAGGATGAAGAATGGAAAGGCTGTTGGTCCAGATGATAGACCTGTAGAAGCATGGAGGTGTTTAGGTGAATTGGCAGTGGAGTTTTTAACTAGATTGTTTAATGAAATCTTGGAAAGTGAGAGGATGCCCGAGGAATGGAGAAAGTGTTTTGGTACAGATTTTTAAGAATAAGGGTGATGTGCAGAGCATGAAGTTATGGGAAAGAGTAGTGGAAGGTAGATTAAGAGGGGACGTGATGAGTAGTGATCAGCAGTATGGTTTCATGTCAGGAAAGAGCACTACAGATGCAATGTTTGCTCTGAGAGTGTTGTTGGAGAAGTACAGAGAAGGTCAGAAGGAGTTGCATTGTGTCATTGTGGACTTACAGAAAGCATATGACAGGGTGCCTAGAGAGGAGTTGTGGTATTGTATAAGGAAGTCGTGAGTGTCAGAGGTATGTAAGAGTGGTACAGGATATGTACGAGGGTAGTGTGACAGCGGTGAGGTCTGCGGTGGGAGTGACAGATGCATTTAAGGGGGAGGTGGGATTACATCAAGGATCAGTTCTGAGCCCTTTCTTATTTGCAATGGTGATGGACAGGTTGACGGACAAGATCAGACAGGAGTCCCCGTGGACTATGATGTTTGCAGATGACATTGTAATCTGTAGTGAGAGTAGGGAACAGGTGGAGGAGACCCTGGAGAGGTGGAGATGTGCTCTAGATAGAAGAGTAATGAAGGTCAGCAGGACTAAGGCAGAATATGCATGTGTGAATGAGAGTGAGGATAGAGGAATGGTGAGGATGCAGGGAGTAGAGGTGGCGAAGGTGGATGAAGTTTAAGTACTTGGGATCAACAGTTCAGTGTAATGGTGAGTGTGGAAGAGAGGTAAAGAAGAGAGTACAGGCAGGATGGAGTGGGTGGAGAAGAGTGTCAGGAGTGATTTGTGACAGACTGGTACCATTAAGAGTGAAAGGGAAGGTCTACAAGAGGGTAGTGAGACCAGATATGTTATTTGGGGTGGAGACAGTGGCATTGACAAAAAGGCAGGATTCAGAGCTTGACGTGGCAGAGATGAAGATGTTAAGATTTGCACTGGGTGTGACCAGGATGGACAGGATCAAGAATAAGTATGTTAGAGGGTCAGCGCAGGTTGGAAGGTTTGGAGACAAAGCCAGAGAGGCAAGATTATGTTGGTTTGGACATGTGCTTAGGAGGGATGCAGAGTATATTGGGAAAAAGATGCTATGGATGAAGCTGCCAGGTAACAGGAAAAGAGGAAGGCCTAAGATAAGGTTTATGGATGTGGCGAGAGAGGACATGCAGGTGTTTGGTGTGACAGAGCAAGATGCAGAGGGACAAGAAGAAATGGAAACAGTTGATCCGCTGTGCTGACCCCTAACGGGAGCATCCGAAAGTACCACCTCAAAACTACCTTTTGGTTGCTTAGTTTTACTGACTCTTGCAGGCTGTCCTTGCTTCTTTCTCATTTGAACCCAGGGTGCAGTTACTGCTGTCAGCAATTCTTTCTTCCCCATCCGCAAGAAGAAGAAAATAGTCTGGGATTCTTTGGGTGTACCGCAAACTCCATTTGTGTCCTATGACCACTCATCTTTTTCCCCCAGCTCCTCTGGTGTAGCAAAGCCACTAAGGACTGGGGAATAGACACATCTTCTGCTGGTGTAGAGCAGCCTTCCACAGGAAAGGGAGAACCACTCATGTCCTTCTCTGGGGAAGGGGCAGGTAAAGGTCTTTTGTTCAGCTGGGAAAAGGACCATGAGCCCTAGATTGGTGTTTTCACTCTGGGTTAATCTTTTTCCTTGGTATTTCCCAGGAAAAAAGAGACATGCCCGTTCCTGTTTGTTTCTATTATATATGACAAGTATTTTCTGAGATTTGCTAGAGAACTTGGTTATCTTTTTCCTTGCCTTACCCCTCTGTAGGGAGGAAACAAGAGAGATCTCTCACTTTCCGATCCAGAATTTTAGTTTGGAAAATAGGGATTTAAAGGAGAATTGTACTTCAGGATTTTCTTAATCTGACGATTCTGAAAAAGATGTTGCTTCAGATTTTCATCCAGAGACTTCTCTTTCCTGATACTTTAAATAAAACGAAAGAGGTTTATCAGTGGTAACGGAATTAAATTCTTATTTTCTAGTAAAAGCATCACTATTTGTTACTGTTGGATCTTCTGAAGTCTGCAGCTGTTCCTCATGTTTTACCTGCTTTATAGAATGTTTTTCTCACTGCTTGTAGTTTACCTGACAGTCAGTCACCTACTCTAGGAAGTCTGACAAGCTATATAGAAGGTACCCCAAACTCCTAAATTCTTGATTTCTAACCCTAGACCGGATGGCACAGTGATTTCCCTTCTCGAAATTGATTCTGCCAAATAAATTGCTACTGCAAGTCCTATTCCCTCTAGCAGGGATGGGAAAGCATTTGACAAATTTTGGGAAGAAACTGTATACTGCCACTTTAATGTTCAGAATTTTAAAATGCCAGGCTCACATGTTTAAAAAAAAAAAAAAGTTTTTACTGCTTCCATTTGAGAACTTGCAGAAGTTAACTGTTATCCGTCCCCCTTCTGAGGTGAAAAAATGTAGTATTTGCTTCTTGTATAAATATACATGCTTGTGTTCCTCTGATTCTGCTTGGTACTGCATCCAGTGCTGCTGCTTTTGGCTCAGTTTTGATAATAATTGGTTGGCTACATTCTCAGTCTTCCTGAAGATGTAAAAATTTTAAATCCTTTCTTTAGGCAAATAAAACATTTTCCTTCAACCTCAGCTCCCTTTTTCAAAAAGCTGTTCATGCAGCAAGGTTCTTCCAAACAGAATTAAAAAAAAAAATAACAGTGACAAGAAGGCTCCAAAAAGAAAGACAAGGCCACTCAAAACTAAGGGTAGTCCACCAAGTCAGAATGTTTGTTTGGGTCTTCAGGTGTCCCTCCCAGACCAACACTAGCAATGTCTCCATCTTTGCTTGTGACACAAAACTGTGTAATGCAAATGGGTTCTGAAAGTAATTCCGCTGGGGTACACTTGGCAATGGGAGTCCCACCCTCCCTCCTTGCCCATTCAACCAGGTTTCCCTGTTTCCATCAGTTATGCAGCAGATGTTCTCACAGTGAACAATGTAACCATTGCCTGCATTCCAGATGGGCAAAAAAAGTTATGTCTTAGCATAACGTTCCATCTGTGTTGTAGATCTTTGTTCATTCATTACAAATAGGACCTCAGTTCCGTCCTTGTAACTGATACGGCCATTTCCAAGCTCACGCCAGCCAAAAGCTCTCAGCTAAGACCTACCCATAATGCCCCTCTCCTAGTTACTCCAGATTGAGTTTGCCCGCCCTTAGATAATAGATTTAGTAATAGAAAAAATAGTAGGAGGCTCTGTCTGAGCAAATACCCTAACCAGGAGTTCCTAAATTCCACTAGGTGTCCAGGCAGGGGGAAGGGAGGCGGGAAGTAATGAATGAACAAAGATCTACAACACAGATGGAATGTTATACAAGACATAACTTCTTTATCTGATGATGTAAATCTTTGTTTATTCATTACAAATAGGACTGAGTCCCCAGCTACTTGAGTCCTGGGTGGCCCTAAGGAAGGATATTCCAGAGCACCATAGAACCAAAAGATGCTCATTCCCTGGAGGCCAAATCCAGTTTATAATGAGATGTAAAGGTATGAGGTATTGCCCAAGTGGCTGCTGCGCAGATATCATCCATCAAGGCTCTGGAATGAATTGCTACCAAAGTAACCATAGATGTGGTAGAATGAGCCTTTATTCTGGAAGGTAAGGATAGCTTATTATGTTGGTAGAAAATGATAATGGTGTTTCTAAGCCAGGAGGATAAACTCACTTTGGAAACAGGTTTACCCAATCTGGGTCCTGCAAAGGCCACAAACAATTGATCTGTTTACCTGAAAGATTTTGTCCTGTCCGAATAACAATAAAGCTGCTAATGCACATCAAGGGTGTGCAAAAGGTACCCCCCCTATTAGAATGCTGGGGGAAGAAAACCGGCAGGTCAAAAGATTGGTTAATGGAAAAAAAACAGAAATGACCTTGGGCAATAAAGAAGGGTCAGTACAAAGGGACACCTTATCTGTGTGGAAGATCAAGTAAAGACTCTTGTCACTCTAGGCTTGCAGGTCAGAAACTCTTCTCACTGAGGTGAGTGCTACTAGAAGTATGGTTTTCCATGACAAAAATTTCAAATCACGTGAATCAAAGGGCTCGAAGGGAGAACCTGAGAGAGACTGAAGTACCAAAGTCAAGTCCCAGGGTTCTAAGGGAGGCTTGACCAGAGGTTTAACATGTAATACTCCTTTCAAAAAGGTCGTGCATAGGCGGTGTGAATAATTGAAGAATTATCAAGACCATTATGAAAATTGGTGATAGCTGCCAAATGTACAGTGATCGGTGAAGCTGAGGATCTTGCATGTAAAATAGTAGTCTGGTATTGTAGGATCTTTTGAATAGGCATAGAAAAAGGGTCTAAGTTCTGATCTTTGGCCCAAATAGAGAACATAGTCCATTTACTAGAATAAACTTTCATAATGGAAGGTTTATGTGAAGCCAGAAGAATTTCACGAACAGGAGATGGGATGTCAGGCAGACTGGCAATCACTGGAAGTGGAAGAACCAAGTTGTGAGCTTGAGACTGCAGTTTCTGATGAATCAGTCCCTGAGGATGAGAAAACAGGTCTTGGGAATGATCCAGGATCCACAGGTTGTGAATCAGATGAGGACATAGAAATGGGAACCAGACTTGACGGGGCCAGTAGGGGGCAATGAGGATCACTTTGCTTCTCAACCTCTGAGCTTTCTAGAGAAATTTTGGAATGAGGGGAAATGGGGGAAAAGGCATACAGAAGACCCTGTGGCCAATCGTGCATTAGAGCATCCCTCTGTGGTTCCTCCTGAGGGGGGGATCAGGGCAAAGTAGTTTCTGCATTTGTAGTTTAGGGGGGAAGCAAACAGGTCACAGCAAGGCTTGCCCCAGCACTGGAAGATCTGATCTGTTGTTATAGGGTTGAGGGACCACACGTGAGGCATCAGGATATTCCTGCTCAGATTGTCCGCAATAAGATTGGAACTCCTGGGAATGTGCATTTCTGTAAGAAAACAGTTGGAAGCTATCACCAGTGCCAAATCCTCATGGCTTACTGACATGGGAGTAAGACCTGGTTCCGCCTTGCTTGTTGACGACTGACATGTTGTCTGACTGAATTGCAATGGTCCCAGAGGGTAGGGATGTGTGGAACGCTTGCAACATTAAGAGAACTGCCCTTAGTTCCAGGACATTTATCTGCAAATTGGCCTCCACGGGGGCCAGGTGCCTTGGACAGTCTTTCCCTGGAAGTGCCCCCCCCCCAGCCTAACAGCGAAGTGTCCATGGTCACCATGGCCGTGGGCTGGGGAAGGCAGAATGGTCAACACCAAAGATTAGTTTGTGGCTTCATCCACCATAGCATTTCTTCCTTGCAACAGTTTGTAAGATCTATCATGTGGTCGAGTGAGTGAGTTAGCAATGACCATTGTGCGGAAAGGAGCCACTGCAGGATTTTTATGTGCAGTCTCGCCAGTGGTATTAATGTAATGGCAGCCGCCATGGAACCTAAGAGTTGCAGTACAAGACATGCTGGTACATAGGTCTGAGGAAGAAGGTCTTCGATTTGGTGTCCTTTTTTTGAAAGCCTGTGAGGGGGGAGAGAAGCTTGACAGGATGTTGTGCCGAAGACTGTTCCAATAAATTCCAGTGTGTTCATTGGGGACATTTGAGATTTGTCTTTGATTGTAAACCCCCAAGCAGAGAGTGAAACCTTGAGTGTAAGGCTATAGACTAGGAGATTCCTGGTCGGAGAGTAAGGAGCTAATTGTCCAGATAGGGAAACACCTGGAATCCTTGTAGTCGAAGATGAGCTACCACAACTGCCGTACATTTGGTGAACACTCTGGGGGGTTGTCAAGAGACCGAATGGCAGTGCCCTGAACTGGTAGTGATTGGCTCCCAGACAGAAGTGGGAGAAACACCTGGGAGCGGTGATCCATCTTTGTGGTAGTATGCATCCTGGAGGTCTATAGAGCACATCCAGTTGTTCCTCCCTAGGAAGGGAAGAATGGACTGTACCATGACCATCCGGAATTTTTGAGGTTTGATAAATTTGTCCAGTAGGCTGAAATCCAGCATTGGTCTCCAGTCTTCTGTCTTTTTTGGCACTAAAAAGAACCTAGAGTAAAACCCAGATCCTGTCTGGTCTGGTGGGACTGGTTGGATGACTGTCTCTTAGCAGCTTTTCTATTTCTAAGGCTGCTAATTCCCTTTGATTGGGTGGTACATCAGGGATTCGTTTGACGGGTCTGGGAGTTAAAACTAATGGTATTTGGTAACCTCTGGATATTATTCTCTGCACCCAAACATTGGTAGTAATAAAATGCCAAGCTGGTAGATTCAGAGAAAAATGACCACCTACTGCTTCCAGAGGAAAGCAATCGGGCCGTTACTAAGGAGCACTGATGGGGTCTGCCGGAGAAAGAATCTCTAGCTCCCTGGTTATGCAGACCCCCTCTTCCCCGAAAGGGGCGTCATCCATATGAGTTTCCCCCTCTGCTTTGGGGGGATTGCTCACCACGAGTATCAGGAAAAGATCCTTGGGATTTCTTGAACCACATTTTTCCTCCCTTCTGGTTCCTGGAATAGGACCTCTGGAGGTTGGAAAAACATATGCCCACAGCAGACACGGTCTTTCCATCTTTCTCACTACGTGCAAGTGCGTCTCGTACTTTGGGTCCAAAAAGTGCAAATTCATCGACAGGTGCATTGATGAAGGAAGATTTAAAAGGGTCCGTAAAGTCACACAACCGCATCCAAGCATTACGTCTCATAGCAGCACGAGCTGTCCCCTCGGTGGTGTGAGATATCAAATGCATTGAGGAGTTCAAGATGGATTCAAGGGTAGCTAGCTGTGAGGCAACAGTATCACGCACCTCATCAGGCAGTACCCCCTCCAAAGAGGAAGACATTTTGGAAATTAGGTCTCTTTGGAGGCGAATAAAGTTTGCCAGATAGTTCAGCGACCAAATGGCAAAGGTCGCTGAAGCATAGGTCCACTTTCCTAGTCTGTCCATGGTCCGGGACTCCCTGTTTGGAGGATAGACAGTGGAACCATCTTATGCCAGTTCCCTCTTGGTGGTGGCCGCCACGACCATAGAATCAACTGTCAACTGCTTGGACCAGTGGGGCTGGTCTTCAGGTGTAGATAAAGTTTTGTCTGGCCTCTGGGGGAGAGGTTCTGCGTTGTCTGGGGCCTTCCAGGCACGCTTCACAAGGAGTTTAACCAGGTTCATAGATAGGTACTAGGCTATCTGCCCAAAGGCATTTATAAGTCTAGCCGGAATGTGTTGGCTTTCTCCACCCCCTTAGATTAGTTCCCTGTGCCTCTGTCCAGCAGAGCCATTGAAGTGATCCCTGGGGTAAACTTGGTTTCCCATCCACTCGTCAAGGTTTGTTTTGGAGGGTTAGCGAGGAGCTCTGCCTAATGTAGATTTTAATCTTGTTCCAGAGCATGGGAAGTCTTTGGGACAGGAATCTATCCCTCCAGCACATCCTATTTATTGTTGTAGTGAGGTTTAGATCTCTGGAGCATGTGGCTCAAGGGGGATATGGTTTTCTTTAGGTGGAGCATGTCCATCAATTCTGGGTTGGATATGGCCTTGTATGTCAGGCAGAGATCACCTCTGAGTAGGCGGTATGCAACCGAGTACAGCTAAAGTTTCTTCCGTCGAGCTGCATAGGGCATCTGCTTGAGGCCAGCGATCCTCTTGGTGAGGTACTTATGTGGTCTTTCCAGCTGTTGCAGGTGTCTTGTAAGATGCATCCCAAATGAGGCATTGTACTCTGATTGGTCTGATGAGTGATGTGTAGAGGGGCCCAGTGACCAATGACCTCTTTCGATCTTGATGCAAACCCTTTTGTGATTAGGTGGGCCACATAGAAGGATTTTCTAACCACTTGGGTCATCCGCCGGTGGGATCACCCAGGAAAGTAGATGGCCGGGCATGAAGGCCTGCAAGAACACCGATTCCTCAGAAGGGTTAGAGGCATTCCAGTCTCCCTGCTGTTAGAGGATTTTGAGAAAGTCTTGGAATGAGACGTCATCTGGGAGAGACTATGGGGACCCTTCCCCCCTCATTACAATCAGTGTTTTTGGTGATGGATGCCACCAGGGAATCAAGGTACTTCCTCTTGCACCGTTTCTTCCGGGTTGGCTCTCCAGTGGGATCTTCTGAGGAGGACTGTGGAGAGGGGATTCCCTTCAAAGGGGGTTCTTATGACTCCCGTGCCTGGGTCTTGAAATATAGAATTGGGAGAGGTGCATGCTAGGGGGGGGGGGGTTCTGATAATGTCATTGGTGCTGACTGCGAGACTTCGGAGTGAAGGACCCTCTCCATCACCTGGACAGCAGGCCCACCTGAAGAGGGATGAGAGCCCGGAACCGGGAGGGACAACCCTGGAACCAGGGTCACACCCCACCCTGAGGAGCTCCGAGAGAACTAGAAGCCATCGGAGCCATGAACATAGATAGCGCCAGTGAGAAAATAGGCACTGGGCAGGTACCAAGGTACGGATGGTCCAAGCACTGCTCCCAGAGAGCATCGGCGGTCAGTGCCTACAGGGGAAACACTGCTGTCGGTGCGGAGGCCATGTGGACCGGAGTGGACATCGGTACCAAGATCTCTGGGATCTGGGTAGAGGCTAGACAAGAATAAATAGGGAAAGATGTAGTAAAAGATTCCGAGCCAAAAGAGACAGAAGGTCTAGCTGGAATGTGCAATCCCCTAGCTGCCATAAGCTGGTCCACAACCCGCACTAGATATAATTCAGAAAAACTCCTAGTGGATCTAAAGGAGACTGCTGAAGGAGAATCAGGTCTTTCTAAAAAGGGGCTAAACCTCTGCCCCAAAAAAGGGTCACAAGTTGGAGAGTATCTTGTTCTTGGCAGGTATTCAAGTTTTGAAGCCAATGGAGCTGAAGAAACTGTCTGCACCATGGCCGGGGATGGCGCTGAAGCAGGTGCAGTCATCGGAGCCAATTTGGAATCCAAGGATGGCACAGAAGTCGATGGTGCCAAGGTTGGAACCAAAATAGGGGTGAATATCATGGACAGCACCGAGGGAGAGGACACAGAGCCTGGTGCCGAAGAGGTCTGCACCGACGGAGCCAGTTCTGTTCTGTAACTGATGGAGATGCAGGAACTGAGTGACTCCATTTTTCCTTATTTTTTTTTGTCTTTGGAGAGGGGTGAGAACTCCGACCCAGATAGAGCCTCTGAAAAAGGTGTCTTGAGTAAACCTTTTAAAATAAGTTTATTTTTACGTTCTGCTAGTGTGCAATTGCTAAAACTAGCACAAATGTCACAGTCAGCTTTAATATGATTCATGCCTAAACAGTAGACACAACGAGCATATGTATTCAAGTTAGGCATCTTATGCCCACACTTGTCACACTGTTTAAACCCCAACTTAGCTTTGTCTGACATAATAAGGCAGCAAGGCTATCCTACAGAAAAAAACAAATTAAGGAAGAGAAAAAGGGAGAGAATACCAATGATGGTATTTAAAAAAAAAATACCACAAGTGGTAAGGAAGGGCCTGTCAAAGGCAGGGGAGAGGGACAGTACCAAAAGAGGTAAAATTTACCAAGATAAGGGGTAGGAACTAGGATTAAGTTATAGGCAACAGTAAGAAAAGGCTAACTTGACTAAAAAATAAATGTTTGAAGAAAAACTTGTCTTAAAAATAACAATTTTCTACTTAGCTTTGAGAGAGATGGCTAGCACGTCTGACTAGGAATATGGCAAATGAGATCTGGAGTAACTAGGAGAGGGGCGTTAAGGGGTAGGTCTTAGCTGAGAGTTTTTGTCTGGTGCAAGCTTGGAAATGGCCGTATTGGTTCCGAGGATGGAACCGAGGTCCTATTTGTAATGAATAAACAAAGTTCAAAATGTTACCCTTAAGTCCCTGTCACCTCTTGCCCTTTTACTAGCTTTCATGTTAAAGCTGGACTCTAAAGATGCCTACCATCACATTCCCATTGGCAAACAGTTCAAACATTTTTTAAGGTTTTCTGAATCTGCCTTACAGTATCTGTGCTCTGCATCATGTCAGTCACCCTGCTAGAACAGGGGTCCAGGGAAGTAAATAATGTGGGAAGAAATAGCCAGGGAATTTTTATGGCTAGGCTTGTATAGCCCCTTGGACCAATCTGTGAATCTATATGGAGACCAAATCTGTATATATTTTCCTGTTAAACTCCTTTCTTAACATGCCTGCTTTCAGATGTTATCCCTTCAGACATTGTTTCCAATTCTACTTCCTCAGACCTTTCTTGGTGTCTTGTGATCATAAGGATGGTATACTTCACATCCCCATCCACCCTGTTTTTCAGGAAATGTTTACATTTCTCTTATTTTTTTTTTCACTTCTCTCTGCTTTGCCCTTTGGCATCTCTACTGCCCCAAGTGTATTCACAAAATGCCTTGCTCCTGTCATTGCTTTTTGCAGGCTTCAAGGTATTCATATTTTTCACTTTGTAGACCATCAACTTATTCACGCTCCGTCTCCCTGCAGTCTGCTCAGGATCTCTGGTTTACTACTTGCCTATTGCACAGTCTGGGGTTCACTGTAAACCTCCGGAAGTTGGTTCTGATGCCTTCCCTGGATCATATTTTCCTTGGATGCAGGCTTCAAATGGTTCCCATGTTGGTATATCTTCCTGCTCCCAGAGCTGTGTCTCTTTTTCCAGTTCCATCTATCTCTGGCATCTGTCACGGACAGGGAGGTTCTCTGGATCCTGGGGTTTATAGCTTCCACCATTCCCATGCTGCCTCTCACTAGGCTCTATATGAGGAAACTAAAGTGGTACCTCATATTGGTGTGGCTTCAGCATTGCCACCCCCTGGCATTCCTGTTGCCTTTTCCTCCCGGTCTCAAGCTGGAGCTTTAGTGGTAAATTCATCAACTCCTTCATTGTGGGGCTGCCTTTGCAAGCTTTAGTTTCCTCTCAGGAGCTAGAAGCACTTAACTTCTTTGCAAGCTAGCTATACAGATCTGGGACCAAGCTGTCCAGTATCAAGTGACTTTTCAGGTGGTTTATGTTCCTTAAGAGCACAGTGTAGTGGCAGACTCTTTGAGCAGATCCAGCACATAAGCTCAGAAATTGATGCTTAACAGAGATGTGTTCCTGGACATTGTCCACTGGTGGAATATTCCTCAGGTAGTTTTTTTCTCCTCTCCTCTGAATAGACTTTTTATTCTGTTTGAGTCCCAGGTTCTCTGGCTTGAAAGTGGATAGACAGGGGATTATTTTTGAATGCTACCCCCTTCCACAAGTTCTGCACAAGATCAGGCAGGACTGTCCCAAAATCTTGCTGGTGACTTGCTTTTGGCCCAGACAGCATTGGTTCTCCCTTTGTTCTTACTTGGCCATGGGCAATTACCACAAGTTACCTCACTGGGTGGATCTTGTCACACAATCCATTCTCACCTTTCCAGTCTTCAAATGAGAGTGTGGATGATAAGGTTTTGATCCTTTTTAGGCACCTCTTTTCTGAGTATGTGCTTTGGGTTCTGCAGTAGGCCAGGAAACCCACTACCAGGAAATCACACATGTCAAATGGAAAAGATTTTCTGTCTGGTGCCTCTCACCGTTAGGATCTTCTATCAGTGAAAGTTCCTCTAGTTTTCTCTTGCGTGAATTGCTCCATGCTGGGTTGGAATATTCTTCAATAAAAGCTCACCTGTCAGCAATTTCTGCTAGTCCACCCTTGAATCCTCCTCTAGCCTCTAGGTTAGAGGTCAAGCTATTCCTTAAAGGCTTCCTTCATATCAAGCATCCCAGGAAGCCTATTAATCTCCCTGTTTTTTTTTTTTTGACCCCCAAAGCAAAGGTGAAAAAATTCTTCATACACTGGATGTCCACAGGCAACTCAGATATTACCTGGAAAACTTGAACTTTCAGGAAAGCTGATCAGCTGAAAGTCCTCTATAAAGTTAAGAGGAAAGGACAACCAGTGTCAAAACAGACACTTTTGAGATTCCTCTTATCCTATTTCTTTTTGTTATTCTCATCATAGTAAGCCATTTCCAGGTAGGGTTAGGGGTCAGTCTATAAGGGCTTTGGCTTCTTTGGTGGCTTTCTGGGAAGGGGTTGACTCAAAGTATTCTAGATGCAGCACCTTGGTCCTGTTTACATAATTTTAGAAAGCAATTCAGACCGGATTGTTTTTTCAAGTCCTGAACAGGCTTTGCTGAACCATTCTCTAGGAGATTTTTTCTTCCTCCCTTCTTGGTTTCTAACCTTTGGTAATCTACCAAAATAAATTAGGCTACTACAACAGTTATCTCATATTGAATGCAATACAGTTGTGTATACTTAACATACAACTAGATGTTTTGATAGATCATAATTTCAGTAGCCCAGGTCCCTTCATTTTAGTGTTGAATTAAATTCCCTTCTTTATATAGTTACCCTTGTATTACATTCCCTAGCATTTTTTCTTTCAGGGCTATTACTCTATGAGACTTTAGTACACTGTTTTTTTATATGGAGCTCTTCTTGAGCTTCTGACAGTTACAGCATGTGAGGGTGCCCTAAAACTTTGAAATGCTGGAAGGTGACAGAGACCCAAATAACTTGGCTACTTCGACAGTTATCTGTTAATGCATCTACTATTACTGTAAGTCTACTTATTTTCAGAACTGTACTTTATTGCTTTTGAGCATTTTTAAATAGTTGCATTGTACAGAGATTAAACAGAAGTGAAATAAAATTTGAAGTAGAATAAACTAAGGTTAGGCTTAAGCAAAAGAAGGCAATAGAGAGGGAAACTACATGTGAGGGTTGAGGTGGACCAAGTTGAAAAGGTAAGATTTCAGCAACGGGTGGTTCTCTGGTTCGATTCTCAGCTGGGGTACTTTCTGCGTGGAGTCTGCATGTCCTCCCTGCATTTGTGTGGGTTTCCTTGGAGTACTCCAGTTTTCTCCCACATTGCAAAGACATGCATCTGGAGCATTTCTCCCCAGGCCTCCACTGAAAATAGGCTCTGTTCTAGTCTGACTGTCCCGGTAAACAAATGTTAAATAAATACGTTTCCTGAAAGAAGCTTCAGTGCCCCACACACACTGATCTTGGGACTATTCAGTAGTCAAGGTACTGCTGAAATGGGTAACCACTAGTTCAATGCTAATAAGCTGTAGAAATTGTTGCCCCTTAAGTCAGTCATGTTGTGGAGTTGGCCATCTCTTCTGTGGATTGGATAGAATACATAGTGTTTTTAAGGACACAGATATACTGCATGCAGAGTTATAGGTGGTGACCTAAAACCTCAGTCTCGATATGCATGTGCAGAGGTTAGGGTATTTTTGAGAGACTTGGTCCTTTATTTTATGTTCATTTCTTTGGAATTGAATTTGCTGCCTGACATTGCTTCACTAGTGCTGAGCAAACCTTGGCATTGTTTTGACTTGGAATCTTCTTTCATGAGTTTCTCTTTGCTTTGTAATATTCATTACAGGCATAGCATAATGCATGAATTATGCAGCATGTGGCTGTGTTAGTTGCCAACAGAATTGGATGTACTCTGGTTTTAATTGTACAGAGGATGACAGTTGTTCACGGGAAGCACATACTTTGGCTTTTACTGTCTGTAGTTGTAACACAGTGGCTCAAATTAAAGCACAATTTAAGTATATTTTTAAAATAAAAAGTAAGGATTCCTTTACAGAGCATTACTTGCATCCAGACGTGTTTACATGACTTATCATTCTGTTTATATGACTTGCTTTAATTTCCACATTAGAGCTGTAGGCTCATATTTCCTGCTGCACAGTGATTGTATACATTTTACTCTTTAGTGCACAGTATAATTTCATCACTGTGGTAAGAAAAGTTAAAATATGGCATTTGTGCAGAGAGCCTTGTTTGAAATAAGTATAGTGTAGTTTATTTTTCCCTGTCACTTCTGTGAGAGAAAACAAAGTTGCAGCAAATTAAAAACAGGCAAAGGAAGTATCATGTTGGAATAAAAAAGTGTGTCTTGGGTGGCTTTGGTTTGACTTTGTAGTGTAGTGCAGCATGCTGGATAAATGTAAGTACATATGCTGATGGTATCCTAAACTGGTCATTTGGATGTAAGATTAACTAGTTAATTTAAGTGTATGCAACCCTTAACCTATGTCTATACTGCCACTATATTTCTTTCATAACAGTGCCATGTATGTGGAATTAAGTTTAACGGCTTATTGACAAGACATTTTATGTATTTCAGTAGTCATGCAGCCTGAGAATTGCATGAATGGTTAGCTGTTGGTATCGTGCTTGTAATGGAATCAGCAGTAGTGTAGCTTGGATGGGAGCAAAGGGGGCAGCAGTCTGAGTGCAACATTAGGAGTGCAGGCCTCAGAAGTTCATTCTGCCATGCATTACCGACATTGAATGTATGTTTTTGTGTTCACATGATAGTTCCACATGTGGCAGGCATTGTGGTGGAATCTGTACATTTGCAGCAAGCAGTGTACTACAGTTTAAAAAAAAAAAGAGAAGAGCTTTTGGTGCTGGGGGGGTGCAGATTACCAGAATAGCTGGCTGCACATCTGAAAGTCAGCTACACTTCATAGAATCCTGAAGTGTGCTGCTCATACCACCTTGTAAATGACAGTTCCAATACACTCATTCTCATAGTGTATGCAATCGTCAAGTTGCTTTGTTTATTAGCAGCTGTGACAAAAAGAAGGCATTTTTGAAACCACT